>NC_056739.1:506419330-506421830 GCF_019279795.1 Protopterus annectens
GACACATACCTGGGATGATATGTGGACAGATGTCATTTGTGAATGCCTGATGTCTGGTTTACAGATCTCAACATCAGCAGACCATGTATGACCAATCCAATACTATTACACTGACAACCGTCAGACCATACCATGGCTATGGGGAGTGTACACACCCTTATAAATATGATGCACCCTTCCTTGATCTGCCATGGGACCACATCACCACATATATTAACTGTACATGAGCTTATGTGACATATGTCCTGTACATTCACATGCAGTGTCTACAAAATGTGTTACATGTGCGAATGCTGACCGCGATGCTTACACTCTGTGTTTGCATATGGGTGTACACCCTTATCATGACAGTTTGTTGTACCTATTGTTATGTGTACTACAGCAGTCCCTATTCCTAGCAGGGGTATACTATCATGGGCCATGTGTATGGTCAGTCTGCCCTACACATGTCCCCCAGCTCTGCATGATAGCAAGGTCTACTCATATGCACATCCCTTGGTGTTCACACACTGCAGTCACTATTGCTTTGGGGGTAGAGTTACATCTGCCACAGTTTCTGAACCTGCCTGCATGCAGATACAGCTATTCTTGGCATCCTTAGGTTCCCTGCTGCAGTGCACTGGTGTGTAATGCTGATACAACCTCCCCACCTTCAGCCTTTTGCAGATGCTTGACAAGTATGGCCTACACATGTGTGTCAGTTTGCAGTGTTCCATATACTGAACACCACGTTACAGCCTAGTCCCAGCTAATAATGTGGACCACAGTAATACATTATGCCATAGTGTAGATATGTAACAGTTGCCTTTGTAATACTGGTACATACACTGTTGTTGCACTGTATAAGGGTGATGTTTCACACATGTCCCTACTGTAGGCCATGTGTCCCACCATTATGTTAATCCCTATGGACACATTTCGCAATGACAGGATGTTAGTTATCTTGCGGGTGTCAGACATACCTTACCGATACCCCAACATGGTCAACACTGTGATGCAGTGCATTTAATAGCAACAATACGTGAACATGTACAGCATGCATTATGGGTAGGTATGTTAGATGTGCACATGGAATATACCATAGCCATTACATGTCCGGTGTATTGGCAATCATCAACATAAACCATACTCACCAGCTGCAGACTGCTGCCTTGGTGGTTTACCAGAGGGACCTACATAAAAGTGTGAGAGATGCAATGTCAGTGGCCACAGCTGTGGCATTTCTACAGGGTGAGTGCAGCATTACAGTACATCAACAGTACAATACTATCACTTATGCACATCTGTTTATTACTACTACGCAACAAACTATATATATGACATGTCAGATATGCATGATCTACCTGTACAGATGTGGATGCATACACAACAGTACTCTACTGCTGTGCCCTGTGTCCTTACCTGCATGCTCCTCAGCCGATGTGTGGGTAGCACCCACCTCCACAATTGTGTCTGCCAGTTGTTGGTTGTACGGATGGGCATGTGCCACGAGGCTGGCGAGGAGATCCTCAACACATGACAGGCGGGATGGATGGCATAACCCCCCAAATTGCGAGGTGATCCCCCAGAATGCAGCAGCACACCGATGGGCATTCTAAAGCAGGTCAGAACAATGATGCCGGACCTGCTCATATCTGCAGTTATGCATGCCGACATCATTGACCCTGTGGACTAGAACATTCCACATGCTGGTCCACTCATGGGTGGCCCTGCCAAACAGGACAGGGTAGTGCTGGATAAGGTAGTTAAGCACAATGTCATTTTCTGCCACTTAATATGCAGGTAGACGTCCAAGGGACATCTTGCCTGAAAGACATAAAAATGGAAACAGGTCTGAGCATCTCATACAGCAAGGTTACCATAGTTTTTAATACACATCTCTGTCACCCCTCCCATCATATCAATGACAACAAACTGTTCACACAACTCAATAAGTATGGCTACAGCTTACCTACCAGTTGGAGATATATTGTATTGTACCACTTTGTGCTATGTCTTTGTTGCCATGTTTCCTGAGTGGACACTATCATTATTGGCCTGTTACAGACTAATCACCTGCATGCCATTGTCAGGGCCACTGTGGCTCCATATATGCATGTGGTATGCTTGCTATGTGATTGCTGCACATTTGACATTCTGTGTTATTGGGGATATCTCTGCATGCTGTTGGACATGTTCCAGGATTGTGTAGACTATTACTACCCACATATGTTCTATAACAGTGACACAATAGCATGTTTAGGGAATATTTGCCAGCAGAACTCCCTCTCCAACCTCATCTGGCCATGTTACCAGGCCACATCACATGTGGAACCCACTCTGGGGCCTCCTCATCTACTGGTCCAGCACTACCTTCAGGTGGCAACACCTCAGAGGATGTTGTACCCCCAGGGGCACAAACAGACATGATCCTGTTACCCGAGGTCAGGCCCAGGGTCTGTTCCATAGGGGGTTCCAAAGACACTTGTGAGATGTGCTACATCACCTTGAAGCACCCAGC
>NC_056739.1:506426830-506434897 GCF_019279795.1 Protopterus annectens
GGGTAATGCTACTCGATACCAGAAATCTAAAGCTCAAAATGCATGCACTCGAGGCACTCCTCAGTATGGAGAAAATCGATGTATGTGCAGTAACAGAAACCTTGTTTAAGGCTCCAGAGAGTACCCCAGCACTACCAGGCTACAACTCATACCATACATTTCAGCCACAAAACCTGGACCAAAATACAAAAGGCGGGGTAGTATCCATATTCATCAAGGATACCCACACCTCCAGGTTAGTGGCACAGCACAATGCTTCAGAGATCATCCCCGTGCAACTAACAATGGGCAAAACTGCTATGCAAATTGTAGCTTGCTACAGATCACCCACCATGTCCCAGGACCCCCACTCCACATTCCTGGAAACACTGGGAAACATAAAGGTCCTACCAAACACCCTGATATTGAGTGATTTCAATTACCTAAACATTAACTGGGAGAACTACTTAAGTACAAACTCCCTTGCCCAAGATTTCCTAGAATTTATAAACTCAAATGGCCTGGATCAACTGGTCAACACCCCACCAGAGGTGACAACATATTGGACCTGGTCATCACCAACATGGGTGGCCAGTGTTCCACACCAGATGTCAACCCCTCGCTGGTTAGATCTGACCATAAACTAATCACTCTGGATATACACATTCTGCCACCACCCCCAGTCAAATAAACCACTGTGAAAAACTTTTCAAAAGCAAATTTCACGTTACTTAAGACCGAGGTGGAAAGTTTCAAAGCCCCCATGCTAAAGGATAACGCTGTCCAAGCTGCAAAATCCTTTACTACTGCACTCTATGGGCACCTACAAGAATGCATGGATCATGCTATCCCAAACAAAACCAAGACTCACTTCTCTAAGAAAAGGAAACCAGTCTGGTGGACCCCTGCCATAAACAAGCTATACAATAGAAGGAGGAAACTAGTACAGAAAAGAGTAAAATCCCAAGAAGGGAAGACATCCCTGATCAGTATCAGCAGGAAACTACATTCCCTCATAAAATAATCTAAGGCTAGCTTCGAAAGAAAAATTGCCATGGACTCCAAAGATAACCACTAGGCATTCTTCTATGTCAAGAATCTAAGTGGCAATTCTCAGATCTGCTCAGAGTTAGTGCAGAATGGCACAAAATACACTGAACTGACCGATATAGCCAACATCCTGGCAGACAGGTTCAGTGCAAACTTCACCCCCCCCTCACCCCCAAAAGAGCCCATAACTATACCAGAAGAATGTAGTGCCCCTGAAATCACAGGCTCTCAGGTTAAAACGGCCCACTCCAAAGCCAAAAACACAGCATCAATGGGACCGGATGGTGTCCCAGGCAGCGTCTTACATGAGCTCAAAGACGAACTAACCCCTCACCTAAACACACTGTTTAAACTCAGCCTCTCCACAGGCTGCGTGCCCACAGAGTGTCGCACAGCAACGGTTATTCCACTCCACAAAGGTGGAGCCACAACGGACCCCGGGAACTATCGCCCTATAAGCCTGACTAGCTTGGTCTACAAAGCTATGACTGATGCTTAAATATATTTGGATATGTATTAAAACACACTCTACACAAGATCTGTTCATCCACATATACTAAAATTCAAAATAATACTTTAAATAAATAATTTATAAAACTGAGAATATTAAAAGGTAATATCATGCTGCTCTCTAGTGACCAAACTATCACATAGCAACTATTTCAAATCTGATCTGCATTTTCTTGTATTGCTAACCTTGTTATTTTTATCAATATTATAAATAAAAAAAATCATTGCTTCAGGTCTATTCATAATTAAAATTATATTCATGTGGCTTAAAAGAGTAATACTATAAATGAAAATTTAAATAAAAATGCAAATAAAAATACATTTAGATTTTACTAAACTTCTAAAAATTCCTCTATTACAATCTAGGTGACCTTAATTTTAAGACAAGTGTCAGGGAAATATTTTCATTTAATCCAGCGGCCACATTTGCCTGTAGAACCAACTGACAGCATATTTCCTGATGTTCTGTTTTTGTCTCCCATGGCCCCCTTCTTGGGTCCTATGGAACTTCATCAACCACAAAGAATGTATAATTCACTTCCTTACATTTTATTTTTAATGTCATAAGAATGTTCATAAATCATTTGCTTCAATGCCTTTTCAATTTTTCCTACATAGAAAGCTATACATAGTTTACATAGAGCTAAATAAAATATCCTTTACTGTTGGCATAACTTTTAGTATGTATTTACCTATCCCTTCTAGGTGTATTTATATATATATATATATATATATATATATATATATATATATATATATTTAGGGTCTACTTTAGTTCAGCAAATGATCAGATGATAGAATACTGTTAGTTTGAACACTAAGTGTCAAACTGGCAAAAGAGCGAATGGCCAGAACAGCAAATTATTTCCCAGGGAAAGAAATCTCTGGGTCGTCCGTTAGGGTTGTGCCATTTCCTCCACTGTAGTGCAATCTCGGAGTTGGTATATTTAAGTAGGGGGTGTGGAGGGCACAACCCCCCACATGGGGGGTATGGGGGGCTAAGCTCTCCACTTTATTTAGTGTTTTTTTTTTTATATATATATTTTTTGGTACAGCGATTTTTTTTCCCTGAGAAAAAAATTGCTGTTCTGGTTGTTCGCTGTTTTATGTATTCGAGATTTAGGGGTCGATATACCAATGTTCAATCATCTGATCATTCATTGTTATAATATAGACCCTATATATATATATATATATATATATATATATATATATATATATATATATATGTATATATATATATATATATATATATATATATATATATATATATATATATATATATATATATACGTGTGTTGTGTGTTGTGTGTGTGTGTGTGTGTGTGTGTGTGTGTGTGTGTGTGTGTGTGTGTATATATATATATATATATATATATATATATACATACACAGTGGATATTAACAGTTTACACACTCCTGTTAAAATGCCAGGTTTTTGTGATATAAAAAAATGAAACCACAATAAATCATTACAAAACTTTTTTCACCTTTAATGTGACCTATAACCTGTACAATTCAATTGAAAAACAAACAAATCTTTTAGGGGAAAAAATATAAAAAAAATAAAAAATGTACAATATGCTGGTTGCATAAGTATGCATAAGTGTAATACTTTGTTGTGTGTTCACACTCTTAAACTAATACTTTGCTGATGCACCTTTTGATTTAATTACAGCATTCAGTCTTCTTGGGTAGACACCTGCCATCAATTAAAGAGACTCTGATTAACCTCAAATAAAGTTCAACTGTCCTAATAGGATTTTTTTGACATTTACTCAGTAGCCTGCTACAGCAATAGCCATGGTGCACAGAGAGCTTACAAAGCATCAAAGGGATCTCATTGCTGAAAGGTATCAGTCAGGAGAATGGTACATACCATGGAACACAGTGAAGACAGTCATCAAAAAGTGGAGCAAATATGGGAAAACAGTGATGTTGCAAAGAAGTGGACATCCCTCCAAAATTGATGAAAAGACGGGATGAAAATGGTCAATGAGGCTGTCAAGAGACCTACAGCAACACTGAAGGAACCGCAGGGATTTCTGGCAAGTACTGTTTGTGTACTATATGTAACAACAATCAACCGTATTCTCCATAAGTCTGGACTATGGGGTAGGGTTGCAAGACAGAAGCCTTTTCTTACACAGAAAACCACCCAGGTCCAACTAAAATTTGTAAAACAATACATCGTCTCCCAAAAGCATGTTGGAAAATGTGTAATGGTCTGATGAGACCAAGGTTGAACTTTCTGCCTACAATTCCAAAAGGTACATTTGGCGCAAAAATAACACTTTGCATCACCAAATTACCACCATCCCCACTGTGAGGCATGGTGGTGGTAGTATCATGCTTTGGGGTTGTGTTTCTTCAGCTGGAACTGGGGCTTTAGTGAAGGTTGAGGGAATTATGAACAGTTCCAAATACCAGTCACTTTTGGCCCAAAACCTTCAGGTAGCTGCTAGAAAGCTGAAGATGAAGAAGAATTTCACCTTTCAACACAATAATGACCCCAAACATACATCCGAATCAACAAAAGAATGGCTTCACCAGAAGAAAATTAAAGTTTTGGAATGCCCCAGCTAGAGCCCAGACCTAAATCCAATAGAAAATATGTGGGGTGGCCTGAAGAGGGCTGTGCATAAGAGATGCCCTCGCAATATGGCAGATTTGGAGTGCTTTTGCAAGGAAGAGTGGGCAAACATTGCCAAGTCAAGATGTGCCATGCTGATAGACTCCTACCCAAGAAGACTGAATGCTGTAATTAAATCAAAAGGTGCTTCAACAAAGTATTAGTTTAAGGGTGTGCACACTTATGAAACCAGCGTATTGTAATTTTTATTTTTTATATTTTTTCCCCCTAACAGCTTTTCTTGTTTTTCAATTGAGTTGTACAGGTTATAGGTCACATTAAAGGTGGATAATTTTTGAAATGATTTATTGTGGTCTCATTTTTTTATATCACAAAAACCTGGCATTTTAACAGAGGTAATTTAACTTTTTACATCCACTGTGTATACACACACACATATATATATATATATATATATATATATATATATATATATATATATATATATATATATATATAGATAGATATATAGATATATAGTTACACTTCATAATCTCGAATTACTGAAATCCCAAATTTTAGTAACCCGAGTCCATGAAGCCGAAAACCAGAATGTTGAAAGTGCTTAAGAGCAAATTTGAATATCTTGAACCCACGCTTGTGCATTTCTGGTATGTTGCGTGTAGTGTTATGATGCCTGAAATTGCAGGTGAGTGAGTGATTTGTGTGTTTTTGCACGTTTTATGTGTGGGTTAGGGTAGGGAGGTGTAATCGTGAGTGTGAGTGTTGGATTTGTTGGTGTTTGTGTATGTGTGATGTGTATTTGTGTGCGAGCGAGTGGAGGGTGCAGCGTTGTGAAGTGATCTTACGGTAAATGAAAATTTATGCTGAGAAAGAGATTTTGGAAGGAATAAGACAAGTTTAGTTTTCTTAGGATTCACTATTAGTTGATTGTCAGTTAACCAGGTTTCGAAAGAGTTGAAAGAGTTTTGGGTTAAAGTGTGGAGGTGAGGGAGATTGTCTGAAATGGATATGACAGCTGAGTCATCTGCATATTGGATGAGAGAGGAGTGAAAGCAGGAAGTGCGTAGATGATTAGTGAAGATAATAAATAGCAGAAGTCTGAGAATGGAACCCTGCGGTACACCTGTATTGACAGGGAGGAATGAAGAAAAGGAGGAAAGCCATCTGACAGACTGCTGTCTGTTAGAGAAGTAACTTGTGAACCAATTATGAGAGGAGTGAGAGAGACTGAGATCAGACAATTTGGAAAGGAGTTTGCATGAGAGGCAGTGTCAAAGGATTTGGGGAGGTCTGAAAATAGACGGGAAACAAGTTTATTGTTGTCTGTCACTTGAGAGATAGCTTGTATGAAGGAAATTAGAGTGGTAATTGTGCTGTGGCTAGGCAGAAGCCATTTTGGGTAGGACTGAGAAGATTTTCTTGAAGAAGATAATCAAGGAGCTGTTTATGTATACATTTTTCAAGAAGTTTGGAGAGGGGGATAGGATAGCTATGGATCTGTAGTTAGTCACGTCAATGGAGTGTCCTCCCTTGTGAATAGGTATAGTAAAGAATTTTTTCCTGACAGTGAGTATGGTAGATTCCTAAATATACTGGTTGATCAGAAAGAAACCAGGGAAACCTACTGAGGTAGTGGCAAGCTTTAGGAAAAGGGGTGGTAGATTATCAGCTGAGGGAGAGCATGGCTTTAGTTTATTGAAAATAAATCATATGTAAGCAGTGGGAACAGGTTTGACTGAGAAGGTATTTTTATGTTCAGAAGGTGGGAGGGGGATAGACAGGTTATAGGTGTGACCATTTTTGTGTTTGTTTGGTGATGGAGTTGATGAAGTAAAAGTTAAGAATAGTAGCTGTTTCATTTGGAGAGTTGCTAGGGCAAAGATTTGGTATAGCGGGGTACCAAGATGAAGACTCTTATTTATGGTGGCCCAGAACATTTTTGGATTGCTGTGGTGATTGGCTTGAGGCTTTATGTAGAAGTTTTTCTTGTCATTATTTACATGTTTTTAGTGAGGTTATGGAGTTCCTTATAGTTTTGAAGATGGGTAAGGGATTTAGTTCTTAGCCAGTTTTTCCATGCATTGTTCCTCTTGTCCATTAAACATTGAGTAGTTTGAGATCCATGGTGCAAAGACATATTTTACTCAGATTGTCCTAGGGGTAGCTAGGGAGTTAAGAATATCAAGGAAAATGTGGTTGGATTTATGTACAGTATCATCAAGGGGTGTGTGGAAAAGGAAGGCCCAGTTAATAGAGGTGAGTCTATTGTTGAGCACATCAGGGTCAAAGTTAGAGAGGCTGCAGCATTCTTTCAATTTATACGATCTGATTTGCTGCTGGGAGTATCTTTGAATGCAGGTGGGAAGGTGGTCACTTATAGAATCAGGTAGAGTTTTAGGGTTGTACTATAGGTTTGGATTGGATAATAGGATCCAGTCCAATATAGAGCTAGAGTTGTTTGGTTTGTTAGATGGGTAGGGGATGAGATTAATTGTGTAAAGCAATGTTTTATGCTGGAGTTAGGGATGACAGTACACAGGGTTTGTCAATCGATATTTACATCACTCAAAATTATAGTTTCATAAGATATCTGGTGAGTAAACCAGGTGCAAGTTTTTTCAAGAATGGGATTGTTGTTGCCTGGGAGATACACACACACACACACACACACACACACACACACACACACACACACACACACACACACACACACACACACACACACACACACACATACACATATATATCAGCAGTTTCAAGTTTTTTGTGATTATTAAGTTTATAGTTTACTATTAAGAGCTCTGCAGGTTGAAAGTTGGGGGGGTAAGATGGGCACAGGAGACAGGATTAGTTGGTCACAATAGGTTATAGTTGCACCTTTGCCTTTTTATGTACTCTCCAGGAGGAAGAAATTGTATCCACAGGGGAGTATTTCATTGTCAGTGATATGGGGTTTAAGCCACATTTCAGAGAGAGTTATTAAGTCAAGAGAGTAATGGGCAGTCATTGAGTAGAATTCGCTGACTTTGTTGAGAATGCTGTGAGTGTTCAAAGAGTATGTGTTTAAGTATTTGGAGGGGGGAGCATGGTGAGGGGAAGGAAGAGGTGAGGAAAAGGTGTTGTGAGAAGATGTTGTGAGGGGGCCTGAGTTGGGATGAATATCTCCTGATAGGAATAAAATTTTGGTAATGTGTATAAGAGAAGTAATCTTAAAGTTGTATGTGTGGTATTTAGGTTTAGTTTTAAGAGGACGTGGGGTTGAGAACTAATTTGATTTTGAGTAAGAGTGGGTCAGAAGGGTCAGATAGGATGTTATTAAGAAAGTGTAGGGTGTTTGGAGTCTGTAAGAGGATGAGTAAGAGTTGGAGGAAGGTTCAAGGGAGCTAATTTAGTTTCATAGGAGGACAGGTGAGAGTGTAAAAGAAGTAGAGGAGTGTAGATAAGGATGAGAAGCTTGCTAGGGATGGGTGTGAATGTCTGAGACAAGGGAGCATAAAAGAAAAGGTGAGTTGCAGTGTGGAGGTTGAAGTGTTATGGAAGAAGAGGCTGTAGCGAGTATGAGATTTTTAATTATGAGAGCTGTGGTGTGGAAGAATTTGGGCAGATGAGAAACCAGTGTTTGTTCTGTTGCGTAGAGGGGTGTAGTTTTGCAGTAGGTGCTAGGTGAGTAGATATGTAGGGTTGTGTTTCAGTTTGTAAGGTGAGAACTTAGAGGAGATGTGGTAGGTAGTGTTTAGATAAAATGGGATAGGATGGAGTGAAAGGAAGAAGAAGAGTGGGAGAGGTGGGGAAAAAGAGGGTTAGAGTATAAATTTAAAGTAAGTGAGGGTGTGTGGGAATTGGGGGTTGGGTGGGGGAGTGGAGTGAGCCCGAGAGAACTGGAAAAAGTGACATTACATAGAAACCCACTCGTCATGAGCAGTATAGAGTAT
>NC_056739.1:506435397-506447897 GCF_019279795.1 Protopterus annectens
ACACACACACACAAAAAAAAAAAAAAAAAAAAAATATATATATATATATAAAATTTACATATCTATAGCTATATCTAATCTATATATCGATATCTATATTTAATGTATATATATATATATATATATATATATATATATATATATATATATATATATATATATATGCATCTATAGAGCTATATATATATATATATATATTATGCATATATATATATATATATATATATATATAAATATATATATATATATATATATATATATATATATATATATATATATATATCTATATATATAAATATATATATATATATATATATATATATATATATATATATATATATATCTTTACTTCACAGTATTACCATTCTTCCCTTTGTGCCAAGATTATAACTTCCTTTGAATTTTTTGATTTCTTCCTCTGCACCACCTATGACCTTTCTGATTCATTGTCTTTCGAGATCATGAGCAGTTGGGGCAGGAGGCCAAAAAGTAGAAAGGCAAAAACTATATAGGGCACCTGCATGACTGCTGTAGCATGTGTGCTTTTTCAGTATTTACTCATTTTTTTGTAGTAAATAAACCATTTGTTTACTACAAAAAATAAATAAATATTTAATAAAGTCCCTCTGCTAGAGTGATGCCCTAGGCAGCTGTCTAGCTGGCCTATGCCTAAGGCTGACTATGTCTGTCCCTCTTATCAGAATGTCCACAATGTCTTCTTTTCTACTAACCAGGTAATGCATGGATGATTACAGTCAGTCTTTAATGATAGAAATTTAAGCCTCTCACTTCATATCCTGCAGCAAATGCATGCCAGGGTAAAAGCTGTTTTCCTGTAAGGTAGGAAGGTATGTCTAACATTTGTTGCTTCTGTCACTGTATATAAGAAATACAGATGAAAGAACTTTCTGTGCTGAAATTGGTTTATCTGTGAGCCTATGGAACACAAATAAAATTAATCGGTCTATATTTGAGTGCTATGGTGTACATTTGCCAGTGCTGGATTGTGCTATGGCTTTTATGAAGTCAGCACATTTTTATGTTAATAGCATCAAATTTAAGGATTTTTTTTGTTTGTTTTTGCCCTTTTCAGGACAGTGGTAGCTTACTGATAATGTTGCCATGGTGTCCACACCTACTCTCCATTAATTAATACCATGTCAAGTCCAGAACCTTTAAGCATAAAGCCTTCTATTTTACTTTGAAACCATTTAGAATCATGCTTATAACATCCATTCTTTTCCTCTCCCCATCTTAACTTCATAAAGCTTTCCTCCCTTCTCTAACTGCAGAATTTGGCTTTGATAGCATGTGTATTATGTTTAACAATATGATGTATTTTCTCCTTACTGTGTAATTACCCACTTTCCATATTTTGGAAGGAGAATACTAGACATCTGCAGTGATATTTAAGCAATAATCCACGTCTGGGTGTGGGTAATGCTAGATCTACCCACGGTTGGTGTGGTTTGATCACGAGGGTGAAGCCCGAGTGACCAAACAAAGACAACTGTGGATAAATCTAGCATTACCCACACCGAGATGTGGGTTATTGCTATTATACAGTGGCATTATTTAAGAAAAAAAATACTTACTTTTCTTAAGTAATGCCTTTATACCTGTGTGGTACTCTTCTGCAGTTTTCTGCTATCCTGGGGCTTTTTCTGATGTACTGCACATGCGTATGCTTACACAGAACATCGGAGCTGTGTAGAGGAAGCAAAAGAGAAAGGAAGATCTCCGTTGCTTTTTTAAAGCTGTCTCACTATGTTAAATGAGTTTAACATAGCGAGATATCTTTAAAAAAAAGCAACAGAGAAAGGAAGATCTCTGTTGCTCTTTTTTTTAAAATATATCGCTATGTTAAAAGTATAACATAGCACAATTACAGCAATGGAGATATTCCGTTCTCCATTGCTACCTAACACAAACAAAAAAATCAAGACTTATACTAATGGAAAAAGTCCGGGTGACCAGACCTTTTTCCATTAGTATATGTCGGATTTACAACGGGCATGCTGGTTGGGCTGGCCAATCAGCATGCACGTTTTAGTATACTAATCGGCAGTCATTGTATAATATAAAATATTTACGGAAATCTCAAGTACACATCTTTGGTTTACATACCTTCAGTGACAGATACTTGAACTAACACATATGTATCAAATGAAAATTTGTCAATTCCACAGTGGTAGATCCCGTTGTCATCTTGTGTCAGGTTATTTATAGTTACAATCAGAAGAGCAGCTGATTTGTTGTCATAAAGTGAGTATTTGTCATTGGTGACATTTTGATCATTTTTGTTTGCATTACTTTCGATTAATTTCTTTAGTGTCACTGGCAAATAATTTCCTCTGCAGAAGAACTTAGCATTGTCCTTATAACTTGCATCATATGACCATGAAATCAAAACTGATCTTCCTTCAGTTCCTTGTACAGCAATCTTTGCAGACGAAGTCACACAGCCTAAAACTGAAACAGAGAGGATAGAATGAACATTCGGAAATACATTTCTTAAGAGCTAAGAATTTCATTGGTCATGAGAATTTTTTGTAATCACAAAACAGAACATAATATATTTACTGCATTTAGCATACATATGCACACAAAAGCACACCTTCATCTCCCATGCCCAATGTCCTTGTATGCAAGGAAGTACTGGACAAATGAATAAGTGGGACTGCATTTAATGGTTGTGGGAAGATTTGTGGGTCACAAAGAGCATAAATAATTTCCATACTCCATTAGACATTCTCATCTCATACTACTCTTATCTGTTATCATGGGCTTCCAATCATCTCCCATGCTTGTCCTGCATGGTTAGAGTTTCTTAGACAGTTAATTCTCATACCTTGTTACAGTCAACATGTTTGCACAAAACCTCATAAAATGGGTGGAACTCCTAAGAATGCTCAGCAATTAAGACTAATTATCACAGCCTTCTCCTTAGAAATTATACTGCTCACTCATCACTCCACTTATGACAATTTCTTAAGGTATATTTTTATTTTATTTATTTATTTATTGTTTATTCACCAGGGTAGTCGTACTAGACCATTAGCCTATTGTCAGAAGAGACTCAAGGTGGTATTTATACTAAGTAGGAGGATTTTCCCTACTCCTTTTTAAATGCTGTGGGATCTTTTATATCACCTTAGCTACCCCCAGCTCAGACAGATGGGAACTTGATTTAATGTCTCATCAAAAGTACAGCCCACCCAGGAATGTAGCATCCCCTTTATACTGCATTACATTCTCAGCACCGAGAAATTAATCTAGTCACCTGGAGTGACAATAGAGCTCACAACTTTCTGATCTTCAAGCACCAAAGGCAGGTGTGTTTCCTGTTGAGCTACTGACACTACAGAAATGCTCAGTGTGTGTTAAATGAAGTAAGTGCACTAATGTATGCATATTTTATTCTAGCCATATCTGAAGTCACAAGGGCAACAGTAAGGGCTATATGCACCAATACTTTAGCGTATTCGCAAAGTATCATGTTTTGGCAGGTGGCCACTAGTGTAGTGCATGACAGCAATTGTTTGTTCCAGTAATGAGACTGGATACTGCTACAGGAATAAAACTACCAATAAGAAAATGCCTTGCACTTTGCTGAAGTGCCTCTCAGGCAAATACCTGGAGCATTTAAGATATAATGATCCTGTCACAGTCTAATGAGGGAATCACTGAGGGACCGTGGCCTTACTGGGTCAAATAGGTCCAGATGGCCCATGACCAGTCCTGACAGAGATCTCTAAAGAGATTATGACACTTGAGAATTACGTTGTTTTTATTAAGAGATCTTAAGGCTCTATGAGGAGAGCAAGTGGTTACTAAACTGAAAATTGATGCACATTTGTTTGGATTATGTCCAATTATGTGGACTATTTTGAGCTGAGAGTAAAATATGTTAGTAATCCTAGTCACTTATTTGCCTGTAATGCACAATAATGGTGCACTATACTAAGAAGATTATCAGTATTTTTGTTATGAACAAATGTTATTTTATTGTAAGATTGCTCAGGTGTGTACAGGTGCAATTTATTATAATTGGTTAGTATAGAAGATGCCTGCATTAAACTTGGAAGTAGCAGAGGGTTGGTTACAAGTAGTCTACTTTACTTGATTATTAAATGGTTAGACTTGTAGTAGCTTTGTACTCTTTCTGTAATAACAGATTTGCATATGTCAATCAAATTTCAGGACAACATCTATGATAACATCCAAATGTTTAGCATCCAAGACTTTTTTGTATAGCAATGTCATATGCCAGGTAATGTGGAAATCAGTTTTTTTTTTAACTGAGAGGAGTCAGAGGCAAATAACAATAGCTTTGTTTTGTCTGGATTCAGCAGAGGACATGAATCTGTTAGCCATTGTCCAAAAGTAAGTTGAATATTTCTTAGAAGTACACTGTAACAGGAAAAGAAAATGCCTAAGTGTAAATCCTTTATTCTTCACCTAGCTAAGGCCGTATGTATTAATATACACAAAAAGTAGACTGTGCATGCAAAATAAAAGAGATGCAGTTAAGCCACATTTATTTATTTAGGTTCATAAATTCATAGCTATATACTAGGCTAATGACCACCAGGACCTTCATAAGTCTAGTTGTGCAAACAACCCAATTGAGTTCCCATGTATCTTGGGTATCTGTTAGTGTTAGCTTGGAGTTGGCTAAGGGCATTCTTGGGGGCAGTGTGTTAGTTATTTAATATTTTAATTACTGTCTGTCTCTGTCAATTAGAGACATGGGGACCAGATTGGGAGTGAATTTATGATTTCTCATCCATTTGTCAAGGTTACATTTGAATATGATTAGGAATGAACTCTGCTTCACATGGTTGGAGAGGCTATTCCATACGTAGGTGTCCTTTGAGACACATATTGGTCTCACCAACATATTCTATTTATTTCACAGACAAAGTTTAAATCCTTAGATATAGTATTTATGGTGCTGTTCATTTGCAGCTGTGTAATAAACATTCATCAGGAATGGATCTGAGGATGACTAATATGCAGGCATAGAGCGCCTCTCAGCAATGTGTGAGACTGGGTATAAAAATAGGGCCTTAAGGTGATCTGCATAGGACAGTGCATTAATACCTTTGATTGTCCTAGTGATGATCCTCTTTGGATTTTCCAAATGTTGCAAATGTCTGGTCAGTTACATGCTGAAAGGAATATTGTAGCAATGATGGTCTGACAGGGGCTGAGTAAAGTGGTATAACTTCCTTGGTCCTGCATGTTATTCCCTTACTTATAAGGTTGTCAAGATAGAATGAATGTCTTACTATCTTGGCTAGATCTTGGTCAAAGGCCAGATTACTGTCTACATATGTTCCCAGAACCTTAACTACTGAGTCAACTCTTAGCAGTGTTTTATCAATGAAATAATTGACTTGTATGGATATTTTCACAAAGGGCAATATAATGCACTTCTTGGTGTTGAGTTTTAAACTTTGGCTTTGGGGCCAATCATTTGCCTATTTTAGCCCATCTTGCAGGACATTAGTATCATGGGGAAATCTATGATCGTTACCAATTTACAGTCATTTATGAACTTGATAAGCCAGCGGCCCATGCCATAAGCTTTGACTTCTGAGAAGTAGATGCTAAATAGGAGCAGGCCAAGCATGGGTCCCTGAGGTAATCCACTGGTGACAGGTCTTTTGGTGGAGGTGGTCTCACCACTCCTGACTTCTTGGGTCCTATATGTGAACCAGCAGGCAATCCAGTGAGGTATGTAGGGATTTATGCCTAGTTTGGTGAGTTTTTCAACAATAACAGAGTGGGGGATAGTGCTGAATATTTTAGCCAGGTTAAGTTAGGTGGCATGTAGTGTCTTCCCCTCATCCATTGCCTTACTGACCATCGCAAAGAATACTACCAGGTTAAGTAGGTAAGACCTTCCATTGGCAAAGCCAAACTGGGAAGGTCCATTGTCTGTAGGTTGTCACTATCCCTATTGATCATTTTCATGACAATTCATTCCATGTCTTTGCATATTAGGCTTGTCAGACTGATGGTTTTGCAGTTTCCAGGGTTAGTTGATGGACCACTCTTGTGAACAAGGATACAGCCCTTTATTCACTTGATATATAACCTGTTTTGAGGCTGTAATTAAAAAGTATGTAAAGTAGTCCTGATAGTTCATGTTTTAAGCTACTTAGGAAGCAATCCGATATTGTCAGAACCCACTAAAGCAGTGTTTCTGGCCTTGGCAGTACTGTCAGACAGGACCTTATCCCTGCTGATAGTTGAGGGGGAGAATATGCTAGAATGTATTTCACAGGGGTAAAGTTTGACCTGAATTTGTCAGCCAGCAGATTCACAGTGTCTCTTTTTTCAGTGAAGGTGGTGCCATTTTCCACCAATTCAGCACACTGCAGTAAGTTATCTTTAAGGTACAGACATAGCTGGAGAAGACTTTGTGGTTGTTCGTAGCTTGATAGGCTATCCTAACCTCCAGTTGGCCTTGTTGAACTTAATTAATCCTCTTTTTTTCTTGTTTAGTTTGATCAGTGAGCTCTTGTCTTTATGAGAGCAGCTCGGTCTGATTTTGGCCGTGACTTTTTTCCTTTTGATATATACCCAGCTAAGGTTGGGATTCCATCAGTGTGGTTTACTTCTGGTGTTTGTTGTGAGGTTATTTCTGGTAGGTTCAGCAGCCTGTATGCAGCCATTCACATGTTTGCACAGAGTTTCTGTGAATAATTCTACATAGGTTGCTGCGATCATGGGTTCGGGCATTGAATTTTTAGAAACCATTGCTCAGAAGGATGTAGTTTGCTTTAGAATAGTTCAAGGGGGAAGAAATAGTATTTTTCCTCTGTTTATTTGCTAAGTTTTTCTGCATAGCCGCCTATTTTTTGCATTTTCTGGCTTGTTAAACTTGATTTCTGCATTAGTAACTGTATTTAGAGCACAACCTAGAGCTGTGTACTGAATTTCCTGTTTGCACTTATTTTTAAAATCGTTTTTTTCTCAAAACTTGTATTTTATCTGCCTTTGGCCTAGCACTCTTGTGTGGGGTCATTTACTGCACTGTTATAACTTGTTGATACTTGTGAACCTCTGCTATCTCTGAAAAAAACAAACAAAAAAAAATATTGCTTTTTTTCCCACTTTTCTGAGATTTAAAAAAGTTCAGTTACAGGCTTGCTGTTCTTAAACTGTTTGTAAGTTTCTTGGAGGCCATTTTTTGCTTGGGCTAAAGGGAAGTCTCTCCGTTGATCAGTGGCAGTGAAAAACATTGAGCAGCCTGCCTGCCCCTGTTGGAGTGGTTACTGATTTGAAACTGTAGTTTTATTGGCCATTTTGGGTCAATTCCAAACTCCTTCATCTTCCTCTCTTAAAACCTGGTTGCCTCGTGATTTTGGCGTCTTTTCAGGCTTGTTGGCTGTTGGTGAAGCACCCACCAAGAGGAGAAAATGCTGAGAGAAGAATGGAGCCACTTTTGAGATTTTAAGTATTTTTCCTCTGTTTATTTGCTAAGTTTTTCTGCATAACCGCCTATTTTGAGCATTTTCTGGCTTGTTAAACTTGATTTCTGCATTAGCAACTGTAGTTAGAGCACAACCTAGAGCTGTTTACTGAATTTCCTGTTTGCACTTATTTTTATAGGTCCATAGGTTTATACTAGGCTATCTGCCCTAAGGCATTTATAAGCCTAGCCCAAAGTTTTGTGGCTTACGCCACCCCTTATATGAAAAATACTGTACCCATTAGTTTGTTGTGCCTCTGTCCAGCAGTGACACAGAGATGATTCCCGGGGTAAACCTACAATCTCCGATCCACAGGTCAAGATTTCTCTTGAACAGAGCCAGTGAGGTGCTCTGCCTCACATGGACCGGGATTTTATTCCACAGCATAGGGAGTCTCTGAGTGATAAATCTATCCCTCCAGCACGTCCTATTTATATCCGTGCTAAGGTTTAAGTCACTTGCTCTAGTGGTTTTGGTGGATTTGGATTTTTTGAGGTGGAGCATGTCCATTAATTCCGGGTTGAACATGGCCTTGTATGTCAGGCACATGTCACCTCTGAGCAGATGGTATGCGATTGAATAGAGCTGGAGTTTCTTCAATCTGGCAGCATATGACAGATTTTGTAGTCCCTTTATCCTTTTGGTGAGGAACTTTTGGGGTCTCTCCAATTGTTGCAGATGTCGGGTGAGATACATCCCGAATGGGGCATTGTACTCGATCATTGGTCTGATAAGTGAAGAGTACAGGGGAACAATAACCTCACTAGATCTGGATGTGAATCCCTTCATGATCAGGTGGGCAATGTAGAAGGTCTTTCTAACCACTTTAGCAACGTGAGTGTCAAGAGAAAGACCACTGTCAACCTGGATCCCCAGGTCCCTGATAACCTCTTCTGTGCTTAGTGGATTGCCACCTATATGGTAGCTTGGGGTTACCTTGTTTTTCCCGAAGGGTATGACTATACATTTTTTGACGTTTAACTTCAGGCCATGGCTCTGGCACCAGCTATCTGTTTCTGTGAGTCCCTTCTGATGGATATCCATGTCCGATGCACTTTCCACTATGGCGCCCAGTTTGCAGTCGTCTGCAAACTTTGTCAGCCAAAGTCCTCCCATGTTGGCCTGTACTTCTGAGAAGTAGATGCCGAACAACAGGGGGCCAAGGACCGAGCCCTGTGGGACACCACTTGTGACCAGCTTGGAGTCTGACATAGCGCCAGCAACTCTAACCCTGTGGGGTCTGTCCTTAAGCCAGTTTGCAACCCATCTTGTGACATATGGGTTTACATTTAAGCTGGTAAGTTTTTCTACAATACCCGAGTGGGTATTGTGTCAAAAGCCTTTGCAAGGTCAAGGTAGGCTGTATGGACTGCCTTTCCCTCATCAATGGCCTTGGTGACTGTTTCAAAGAAGTCGACCAAGTTCAAAAGGCATGATCTGCCCTTGACGAAGCCAAACTGGGTCGGGTCCAATGTCTGCAAGTCCCCTATATCTTTGTTTATGAGCTCCATTATGATCCTCTCCATAGCTTTGCAGACTAGACTTGTTAAGCTTATGGGGCAGTAATTACCAGGGTCCGTAGAGGCACCGCCTTTGTGGAGTGGGACCACAGTTGCCGTACGCCACTCCTTGGGCACGTATCCTGTGGTAAGGCTGAGATTAAGCAGCTGCCTTATGTGCGGGTTTAATTCCTCATTTAGCTCGTGTAGCACACAGCCGGGGACACCATCCAGTCCCATTGATGCGGTGTTTTTAGCTTTAGAGAGAGCAGCTTTCACCTGCGCATTTGAGATGTCTGGGAGGCTACACTCCGCTGGGATAGTTATCTCTCCTTTAGGGGAGAGGGGTGAAGTTTGCACTGAACCTGTCTGCCAGTATGTTGGCAATGTCTGTGGGTTCAGTGATTTTTGTATCATTTTGGACTAATTCTGAGCATATCTGGGAGTTTCCACCCAGGTTCCTAACATAGCTGAAAAAGGCCTTATTATTGTCCTTTGAATCCATGGCAATTTTTCTCTCAAAATTGGCCTTAGTTGATTTTATGAGTGCTCGTATTTTTTTACTAATTATGATCAGGGGTGACTTCCCTTTTATGGATTTCGTTCTATCATGTAATAGCTTTCTCCTCTTATTGTAAAGTTTGTTAATGGCTGGGGTCCACCAGACTGGACGTTTGCCCTTTGTGGAAAGAGTCTTGGTTTTATTTGGGATTGCCTGATCCATGCAGTCCTGGAGGTGTTCATAGAAGGCGTTTGTAAGGGCTTCCGCAGCTTGGGTTGTGGTTTCCACTGGCTCAGGGGCCTTGAAGGATACCACACCAGTCTTGAGTAGTGTGAAGTTTGCTTTAGAGAAGTTCTTCACTGTGGTCTTTTTTGTTTGGGGTGGGGGCGGGATGTGGATTTCCAGTGAGATTAGTTTATGATCAGATCTCACCAATGAGGGATATACTTCCAGTGTGGAGCATTTTGTCCCCATGTTTGTGATAATGAGATCTAGTATATTTTCCCCTCTCGTGGGAACAGTGACTAGCTGTTCCATGGCATTTGAATTTATGAACTCCAGGAACCGTTGGGCTAGAAATTTAGGGCTTGAGTAATGTTCCCAGTCTATATTCGGGTAGTTGAAGTCACCCAATATGATGGTGTTTGGAGATACATTTATACCCTCCAGTGTCTTCAGGAAGGCTGTGTGGGGTTCCTGAGTTTGAGAGGGTGGCCTGTAGCATGCTACAATTTGTAGAGCAGTTTTGCCTATGGTTAGTTGCACCTGGATGGTTTCCGAAGCTTCATGCATTGCCACCAACCAGGAGGTGTGGGTATCCTTTATGAATATGGATACACCCCCTCCTTTTGTGGTGTGGTCCGGGTTGTTTAAAATCTTGTTTTCTCAAAACTTGCATTTTATCTCTCTTTGGCCTAGCACTCTTGTGTGGGGTCATTTACTGCACTGTTATAACTTGTTGATACTTGTGAACCTCTGCTATCTCTGAAAAAAACAAAAAAAAAAAATCTTGCTTTTTCCCACTTTTCTGAGATTTAAAAAAGTTCAGTTACAGGCTTGCTGTTCTTGAACTGTTTGTAAGTTTCTTGGAGGCCATTTTTTGCTTGGGCTAAAGGGAAGTCTCTCTGTTGATCAGTGGCAGTGAAAAACATTGAGCAGCCTGCCTGCCCCTGAGGGAGTGGTTACTGACTTGAAACTGTAGTTTTATTGGCCATTTTGGGTCAATTCCAAACTCCTTCATCTTCCTCTCTTAAAACCTGGTTGCCTCATAGTTTTGGCATCTTTTCAGGCTTGTTGGCTGTTGGTGAAGCACCCACCAAGAGGAGAAAACGCTGAGAGAAGAAAGGAGCCACTTTTGAGATTTTAAGTATTTTTCCTCTGTTTATTTGCTAAGTTTTTCTGCATAGCCGCCTATTTTGAGCATTTTCTGGCTTGTTAAACTTGATTTCTGCATTAGTAACTGTATTTAGAGCACAACCTAGAGCTGTTTACTGAATTTCCTGTTTGCACTTATTTTTAAAATCGTTTTTTTCTCAAAACTTGCATTTTATCTGTCTTTGGCCTAGCACTCTTGTGTGGGGTCATTTACTGCACTGTTATAACTTGTTGATACTTGTGAACGTCTGCTATCTCTGAAAAAATAAAAAAACAAAAAAAAAATCTTGCTTTTTTCCCACTTTTCTGAGATTTAAAAAAGTTCAGTTACAGGCTTGCTGTTCTTGAACTGGTTGTAAGTTTCTTGGAGGCCATTTTTTGCTTGGGCTAAAGGAAGTCTCTCTGTTGATCAGTGGCAGTGAAAAACATTGAGCAGCCTGCCCCTGTGGGAGTGGTTACTTACTTGAAACTGTAGTTTTATTGGCCATTTTGGGTCAATTCCAAACTCCTTTATCTTCCTCTCTTAAAACCCTCTTTTGCACGGTTTTGCGCGTTTTTTGTGCATAGCGCAACAGTGGGCAGCGCCGCCTAATTGAGTTTAAACTATTCCTGCCTCCACAAAGTCTGCTCTTCACTTTTCCCTTAGAACTTCTCCATCTCTCAATTTAAACACCATATTCTCATTCTAAGGCCCTTCACTGGTCCAATTAAGTAATCCTACAAGTTAGCATTATTAAAACCATAAGCACTACTTACTCTTATACTCTCTACGATTACCCTGTCCTCTATTGGTCCGTCTTAAATTCAGTTTCCCTATATTACTCTAGCATGTCCAAAGGTCAGTCAATGGTTTCCTCTCCAGTCCAGTTGGTGAATCTGGGAATTTTGAAGCAATGTTACAACTGTCTCATGTACACGGACAACCCTCTCCTCCTTCAAACAGGTTCAAATATATGTGAGAGATGCAACTATTTATCCAAACTGGAGGCTGAGCTCTCTCATCTCAAAACTGGTGTAACCAGTCAGGAGGAGAAGGTAACCTCACACAACACAATTCCAGTATCACATAGTCCCACCACATCAGCGAACCAAACACATAAATACACAAAAACATACTCGGATGCTCTAAATAAAAATCTACCTAAGCAACAGAGACTTCCAAAGCAGACATCCAAGCAAACACTACCTCAAAACAAAACACGCACAACACATAGCCCACAAAGTCAGTATGCCAGGCAGCCACAGCCATTAAGGCTGAATAACACACCTGATACTCTTGTAATAGGTGACTCTATTGTCAGACACACTGACGTCCCGCTCACCAGGCTGAATGAAGAGAAGGTCACGGTGGATGGGGGATCGTAGGTTTGTCCCAGGGATTACTCCCGTGTCACTATTAGACAGAGGCACAGTAAACTAAACCCTAAAAAGGGCACAGTATACTCAAATCAAGGGGTGACGTAAGCCATACATAATCGGGCTAGGCTTATAATTGCCCCAGGGCAGATAGCCTAGTATGAACCTATGAACCTATAACTGTTACAGATTTAGTTAGATTCTGAGTTGATTTTTATTTTGAAGGAGACAGCTTTGTGATCCAACCTCATCAGTGAGGACATGACACAAAGGAGGATGCTG
>NC_056739.1:506457897-506479557 GCF_019279795.1 Protopterus annectens
TGATGAACGTAGCCATCAGTAAAGCCCCCTCCCTCAACACTGATCAACAGCATTTGTTACACTCTACTCTATACTACTGTACTACACCAGGACCTGACAGAGAATATGAGCAAGAACTATTCAGAAATCGTGCAACTAGTCTAGTATTGCGTACTTTGTACTGGGATACTGAGGGGAACAGTGTAGTCAGCTGTTCATTACCTCAAGAATTCCTTGCATTATACAGATCAAATCAATTACCACATGTCAGCTTGACAAAGAATAAACATGTAAAATGGGCAGACTTAGGAGAAAAAGTAACAAGATGGGAGAAACAGACTGATTTAGAACTATCAGAACAAGGGATACAAAAACAAAAACTGAATTGGTTGACACAGACACATCCAGCTGTACACTTGCAATCTAGCGAGGACAGCTGATTAGCTTTCTTATTAGAAGAAGAAAAGGCTTTATGTGAAATTCCAACAACTCTTTGGTCAACAGGCAAGTCAGATGTAGGACTTATTTGAACAGCAGGACCAGTTAAAATTACCACAAAGTCAGCTTTTAGACCACAGAAAAGACAATACACTTTGAGAAAGGATGCAGAAATAGGAATTAAGCCTATAATAGCAGCATTACTCAAAGAAGGAGTACTGGTAGAATCTCCTGATTCACCATGTAATACGCCCCTATTTCCTGTTAAAAAAGCAAACGGGGAATGGCAGATGGTACAAGATTTACAAGCTGTAAATAATGCAGTAATAACTAGAGCACCTACTGTGCCAGACCCACATACCTTGTTAAATGATTTAGAACCACAACAGAAATATTTCTCTGTGGTAGATATTAGCAATGCTTTCTTTTCAATACCTATACATCCTGATAGTCAATATTGGTTTGCATTTACATTTCAGGGTAAAAGGTATACATATACTTGACTACCACAGGGATATTGTGAGAGTCCAACAATATTTGCACAAGAAATGGCTAGCAACCTGGCAGGGTTTACCCCACCGGGAGGTAGTCAAATTCTACTTTACGTAGATGACATCTTGCTAGCAGTCCCCACCCAGCAACAGTGCAGGGAGGATACTGTAGCATTATTGAAATTTTTAGCAACACAAGGACACAAAGTAAACAAAAGTAAGTTACAACTTTGGAGAAAACAAGTTAGATACTTGGGATATGTAATATCCAATGAAGGTAGAATACTAGATGAGGAAAGAAAAACAGCAATTTTGCAAGCACCTAAACCAGCAGCCAAGAAGGAAATTATGTCTTTCTTGGGTACAACTAATTTTTGTCGGAGCTGGATACCAAATTATGCTTTGGAATCTGTTCCACTGACTGACTTGATATATAAGACACCAATGGCAGCACAAGATATCTTACAATGGACACCCGATGCAGAAACGGCTTTCTGCAGGTTGAAGCAGTTGATAGCTTCTTTATTAGTTTTAGGACTTCTGAATTATCATAAACGATTCTTTCAGACTGGAGATTGTAAGCAAGGATATATGACGTCAGTATTGATGCAACAACATGGGGATAAGCAACGCCCCATAGCCTATTATTCATCACAATTAGATCCAGTGGTGCGATCTTTGCCTCAATGTGTACAAGCAGTAGTTGCAGCTGTGATGGCAGTACAGGCTTCGGCCTCAGTGGTATTATTCCACCCTCTCACATTGAGAGTGCCTCATGCAGTTGCAATAATTTTACTGCAAGAAAAAGTGGCATACCTTTCTCCTGCTAGACACCTTTCATGTATGACTATACTGCTGAGCCAACTTCATATGACAATTGAACGATGTACGACATTAAATCCATCAACATTACTCCCAACTCCTGTGGATGGCACACCACACAGCTGCCTGCAGGAAATTGAACAGTTAGCTTTACCTAGACAGGATCTCACAGATATGCTCTTGGATAATGCCGAGGTGACATATTACGTGGATGGCTCATGCAGAAGGGGTCCTACAGGGAAGAATCTGGTAGGGTATGCAGTAGTTACAGACACTGAAATTTTAGAAGCTCAATCCTTACCACACAACTTATCTGCACAAGCAGCAGAATTGATAGCTTTGACGAGGGCATGTGCTTTAGCAAAAAACAAGTGTGTGAACATATATACTGATAGTCAGTATGCTTTTTCTACAGTACATGTATTTGCACAACAATGGAAAAATAGAGGAATGATAACATCTAGTGAAAAACCTATTAATCATTAAACCTTTATTTTGGAGTTATTAGAATCTATTCAGTTACCTACCAAAGTAGCTATTTGTAAATGTGTAGCTCATACAAAACAGCAGGATAAGATTTCAAAGGCAATGCACGAGCTGATGCAGCTGCAAAGCAAGCAGCCTCAGACTCAGAAACTTTACTTTTAAATGAGGAATTACAACCCTCTGAGATTTTAGATTTAGACATGTTAAAAACAATGCAGATGCTTACTACAAAAGCAGAGAAACAAAAATGGGTAAAACGAGGTGCAATTCTTGAGAATGGACTGTACATTTCCAAAGAAAGAAAACCGATATTGCCGTCTAATTTATTTAGATATGCAGCTTTGTTGAGCCATGGGCAGTGCCATGTCTCAACAGGGGGGATGGTACAGTTAGTAAATCGAATATTCCAAACATATGGATACACAAACTACACAAAAAAATGTTGTGCAGCTTGTCATACTTGTAACAAGCACCATGCACAAGGAGCATTTGAAACCAAGCAAGGAAGTTTTCCTATACCACCATACCCGTTCCATACTATTTGTATGGATTTCATAGAATTGAATAAATGTGAAGGGAAAAAGTTTTGTTTAGTTATTGTAGACATGTTTTCTAAATGGGTAGAAGCTTTTCCAACCAAAAACCCGGATGCAGCAACAGTGGCAAAAGCCCTGATAAAAGAAGTAATCCCTAGATTTGGCATTCCGGAAAGGATTTATAGTGACAATGGCACACATTTCGTAAACCAAACAATCCACCAACTTGGGAGATTTTTTGGTATCTCCTTAAAGAACCATTGTGCTTACCACCCACAGTCAGCAGGACTGGTGGAAAGGTACAATGGTACCCTCAAGAGTAAGCTTAGGAAACTAGTAGAGGAGACCCAAAAAAATTGGATATACTGTCTGCCTTTAGCACTGCTGAGTATGAGAACGGTTCCAAATGTAAAGGGTTTGACTCCCTTTGAAATGGTTTTTGGGAGACCATATTATGTGCCTCAGTGGAAAGCTCTCATGCCTGCAGAGCAAGAGGCTGACAGTTCATTAGCTAGTTATATGAGGAAACTGTTAACAAATAAATCTGTTTTGCAGTATAACTCTTTTTCAGATAAGGAACAGACCAGACCGGTGGAAGCAGTCTTGGCCCCAGGGTTGTGGGTTTGGCTGAAAGTGACGAAAAGGAAGAATTGGGCGAGTCCAAAGTGGGAGGGACCGTACCAGGTTCTGTTGGCAATGCCTACTGCAGTTAGAGTGGCTGAGAGGACGTCCTGGGTTCATTTGACACATTGTAAACTGGTAAAGAACTTTCAACTTGATAAAAACTTTGTGACTGATACACAACCAGACCGAGATGGCCAAAAACAAAGCAAATAGAAATTTAGAACAACCCCAGAGATGTTGCATAATCATTTTGTTGAGTGTACATTTATTGACTGTAATTGTGACAATTTTCCTCTTGTTGTGGTTTATCCTACACACAACCACACAAGTGAAAGTGGGAAGGTGTGATGAAACGTCTATAGACTGGCATCCAAATTTTAACACATACCTAGCCATGAAACGTGTATATGCAGAGACTATGAACATTTCAAATTGCTGGGTTTGTACAGCTATACCAACAGCATATGGAGGACTGATAATGTCCGCTGTCCCTTTGGGGATAAATGAAACTTGGGAGAATTTACTTTTCGATACAGAAACTGTGAGATCACAGGACAAAATAGCTTTATTTTTACCTGTCACACAAAAAGGAGTTGTATGTTTTATAAAATAATACCCTCCAGGTGGGCTGGAGCAATTGTAATATAACCATATCTTACCGATGTTACATTAAGAATAGTAATGGCAATACTTTTTGCAATACTAATTATGACTCATATTTGAACTCATTGAAAACAGCCATGAATGACATTCGCAAGAATCCAGTTTTGTTTAAACAATTGTCAGTTATAGATCAGAAAATGTTTCATGCAGGGCTGATGCGTATTAGTACTAAAGCAGAAAACTGTTATTTTATTTGTGGGAAAAAGGCGTATAAATGGTTACCTGAGAATTGGTCCGGCAGTTGTTTTTTGGGTTACTTGGTTCCGGCAATAAGACATACTGCAGAATTACCTTTGGGTAAGATACAAAACGTGAGAGAAGCAGCCCGAAAACCCGAAGGTCCAGGTGAAAAACCTGTGAATCCAGTTGGAAAGATCGAAGCTGGCTGGAAAGACCACAATTCAGTAAAAGACAAAAGCAAATTGACTCATATGGACTTGAGTGACAGTATTATATCTTGGGCACGAATATTCCCAGCCTATGGAGCAGTCAAATCAATCTGGGAGCTGAGGAAGTTGTCAAAACTTCTTGAAGTAATGAGTAATGCAACTTTTTCCGCCCTAGAACTGGTGACTGATGAACTGAATGCAATGAGAACTGTTGTGCTACAAAATTGGATGGCCCTTGACTTCACCCTAGCGGCGAGAGGTGGTACGTGCGCGCTTATCAAAGAAGAATGCTGTGTTTATATTCCTGACAATCGTCATGAGATCAATAACCACCTAGAGGTAATTCAGCAAGTATCAGCCATAACTGAACCAGGCCCAAACCCACTGACGGACTTTTTCCAAAATCTAATTGGGGGGTGGGGTTCCATCCTAATGAATATTCTGATTGCCATTTGTGTGGGTATACTCCTAATAGGAGCATGTGTTTGCTGTGGAATTCCCTGCATGAAAAGATTAATCAAAGATTTTATTGATGTATCTGTTACTGAAACTTTGTACCAAGATATTGAGATTGAAAGATTGATCTCAGATGACATTTTTTCTGAAGTATAGATTGAATGACTTACCTAGCTGAAAATCCTAAGTGGAAAAGGCTAGGAGATGAAATGACACTATGCATACTTCAAAATAGAATAAAAAGTATTAAGGAGGGGGAAAATGTTACAAAAGTGTGTATTTGAATATATGAGAAATGCTAGTTTAAAAGCAAAGTAGTATATAATGCATTTTATTCTATTAATCATATAATAGTAAGGATTAATTCATGTGTAAATGTAAGTAGTTTTGAAACTGCAGTGTGGCTTGAAGCAAAGCTGACCTTCGACCCTGGCAGATACAAGCTTAGCAAGTTTTAATGTTTATGCTTTTCACAAGTGATTATCTGCTGGGTCAGGAAATTAAATGTGTGAAATAATGAAATCTTCTGCTCTTTCCTGTTGGAATGATTTGGCCTTGTATATGTGTTATTGAGATAAGCACGCAGCTGGTAGGAAAGTGTAACAGAGAACAAAGAAGATTATTAAAAGACTGAATCTGCTATTGTATTCGAACTGATATGAAACCTTGAAGAAGTAACTTTACAGAAAGACATTATGCCTGACCAGCTGGATAGCAAGGCCGTATTGTATCTAGAGGAAATGTTTTTTAAATATACAGCATCAACAGCTTTATGAATAGAAGACTGTAAGCTAAAGTGATGTAGATGCCCTGTGACATATCACGTCAGTAAGGTGGGCATAGCTTAAATGTTAAACCTATATAAAATTGTGTGCTTCCTGTTTCATGTCAGACAAAATTCTGTACTTGTACGTTTTTTGCCTCCTGGTGTACACTAGTAAACTTTTTAACCTGAACCTCCTGTGTATTGAAATCTTATTTTATTTAACACTGCATTAAACGGTTGCAACAAAAATCACTTATTATTTGGCTCTGTTCTCTTACCTTGCAGTTTCTCTTTATCTGCAAAGTATGTTGGCTTAGTTTTTGCATTTTACAATATACTCATTTAAGACATTATCTACTGTACTCTCTAGCAAGTTGTTAATGCTGTAAAGTAGCTTGGCAGCAAGGACCCCCCCCCCCCCATTTCTTAATAGACTGCCTGTTAGTTTCAGCAAACTTATGTCTATCAAATGCTGGACTCATTCTGTTTTAAGATATTTCTTACCCAGCTTGCTCTAAGATATTTCTTACCTGATAGTACTACACAACAAAACCTCGTTTTCTTACTATTAACAGTACATAGCCTTAATCTATTAGAGTTTACTGATTGTTTCTGGACTGTGCTTGACTCTGGGCTTGACAATCCCACTCCATTCACCCTCGCTTCACTCGGGCTCACTTCGCTCACCTCCCACCCCCATTCCCACACACCCCCCCATATAATTTCCTTTATAGCTAACTACTTTGTACCTCCCACAACAGACACCTACCCCTTCCTATCTTTCACTCAATGATAGTCTATACCACAACCCTCTTGCTGTTGCAACAAAATATGCTAACTTCACCCGCCCTGCTGGTACTAGCTGGTATACACTATTATCCCCTATATAATAGACCAACAAACTATACCCCTGTGTATTTGTTAACTAAAAGCAACCTACAATATGTAATCCTCGAACAGTAAAATCTATGCATTTCTAACTACATCCATCCTATTATTGCCTCTCCAACTCCTCCTTCTTACACTCACATCTCTTAACATCCACTTACACCCCAAACATATCACCTACAAACCCAAATTGCTGTAGCCATATAAATAATCATCAAACCTTCTCCATTTTTCCATCTATTGTCTCATTAAATACTCCCTTACCAAAAATACACTTACCTACCACCCAACTCACCCCTACCAAACACAAAAGCAAATACTACACCCCACTACTAATATGCTCAAACTCATCTACCTCCACAAAAACATTCTCTTAGCTGGAGACATCCATCCCAACCCTGGTCCAACACACCCCACTACTAGTCCTCCTAACCCCAAAGTCAATAATCTCCCAAACAAACCTATTTCCTTCTATTCAATAAACACTAGGAGTATTCTGAACAAACTAAGTGAGCTACATGCTTGGATCTCCCACCATACTCCTGCTATCCTTGTTCTGACTGAAACCTGGTTGAAATCCCAACACAAAGACATAGAGATGTTGCTCTATGGCTATAGCATATACCATCTAGATTGACCAAAAAGAAAAAGTGGAGGTGTTGCTATCCTACACTCTAACCACCTTACCATTTCTAACTCTACTTATACATCCCAAGCCTTCTCCCCAGCTAAAAATTTTCTGTAAACCTAAATATTAATAGCCATTCCACTATCACCATTGTAGGAATTTACATTCCACCAGGTGATAACATCCCCCTACTGGAAAATATGCTTGCTCATGTCTCCCAACACACCCCAAATGAAACTATCATTTTTGGGTATGTCAACATTAATTGGGTATCTCTCTCCTCTCAAAACTCCTCACAACACCTTAATCTCTATGGTTTTACTCAGCTCATCTCTGATCCCACTTATTTCAATAACTCCCATACAGCCTCATCTCTGCTTGACTGGATTCTTGTCTCACACCCTTCCAAATATCATAACCCTGAAACACTACCAAATTCCCTAAGTGATCACTGCTCAATAAAAATACTCAGATACACATTCCATCAAGCTAAACCTCAAAGGTTTATCAAACACCGAAAACTAACAAAGTTTATTCCTGAAACTTTCAAATCTTTATTATCAAAAATGAACTGGAATGCCTTAAAACTATTCCCCTTGGAATGAAGCTGTCCACTTTTTTAACTCCTCTTTCCTTAGCATTTTAAATTCTCTGGCACCCCTTAGAACAGTCTGCATAAAGTTTAACATATCCCCATGGCTGACAGTAAACACTCGTGCACTAATAAAAAAAAACAGACAGAGCATGGAAAATTTGGACTAAAACTAAACATCAACCAGACCTCCAGAAATATAAAGAACTTAGAAATCTTGCCAAAAGTCACATAAATAAAGACAAGAAAAACTTCTATAATAATCAGTCTTCTTCCTTTAAATCCAACCCTAAAAAGTTCTGTCACTCTGTAAATGAAATACTACACCCAGGTGCACTAGTCTCCCCTAACCCTCATCCTGACAAAACACATGAGGAAACTGCCTCTATATTCAACAACTACTTTATAGACTCAGTATCCAAATTACTAAATCAAGACACAAACCATCCCACCAACAATAATAGACCTAATTGCTCAAACTCTTCCATCAAAAGTAACCCTACCACTACCTTCTCCCTCAAACCTGTCTCCACTAACTATATTAAAACTCTACTATCTAAATTAAAACCTTGCTACACATCTGTAGACAACATTCCCTCCACATTCTTTCAGGCTGCTGCTGATGTTCTTGCTTTCCCAGTTTCTATTCTAATAAAGGAGGAAACTCCATAGATATAACTACTTTTAAACCCATAGCCATACTCTCAACACTCTCCAAAATCCTGGAAAAATGTATACACAATCTAGTCTTACACTACCTTCTGCAAGAAAATCTACTCACACCTACCCAGCATGGCTTTTGTCCCATGCACTCTCCTGTCTTTCTTAAACTCTGCATTACTAGCTAGAGACACTAACAAACTTATTTCCTGTCTCTTCATTGACTTCTCTAAAGCCTTTGATACAGTCTCTCATAAACTCCTTCTCCTTAAACTAGCAGACTTACACTTCTCTCCATCCACTATGTCGTGGTTTAACAGCTCTGACAGACTCCAATCAGTCAAATGGCTCTCAGCTTTCTCCCCTCTTCTTCCTGTTAAAATGGGTGTTCCACAAGGCTCCATCCTTGGACCACTTATTTTTAACATCTTTACCAACCTTCTCTTCTCTTCCTGTCCTGGATCCTCACTGATATAATATGCAGATGATTCTACACTTATCACTATTGCCAAATCATCAACAACTAAAATTACACACACAGTCCCCTTTTAACCGTGTAGAAAACTGGCCTTCTGAAAATCAACTTATCCTTAATCCAAAGAAAACAAAATTAATACTCTTTCTCCCTAAAAACCTTAACCACATAAAGTCTTCCTTCTGTCACAAAATAATACTCAAATACAGGTAGAGACCAGTACAAAACTCTTAGGTGTTACTATTGATGATAGATAACCTTTGATTTACATGTCAATAATTGTATCCGAAAAACACATCTTAAGCTAGGTCTCCTCTATAGAAACAAAAAATATCTTACCAAAACAGCAAAACTAACCCTTTCAAATGCCTACCTCTTACCCACTTTACTCTATAGCTCCCTCCGCACTGGTCTACTAAACAAGTTAGAAACAACTTATAACAGGATTGCCAGATTTTCAGCCCAAAATTCTTACAAGTCCCATCACTGTCTTTCACTAAAAGAACTAAATTGGCTAGAATTATCTAACCTGCTTCAGTATAATCAGTTTCAGATTATTCACTCCATTCTCTACAAACCCTCTTTCTGTCCAACTATCTCATCTCTAATCCCTCATTACCTACCCACTCGATTACTTCACAGTTCTGAACAAGTTGCTCTGAGAGTAAAGTGAGATTGGCAGCTGACAATTCAAAAGCAAAGTGCTGAATTATATTGTATGATATTATTTTACACACCTAGAATAAAGCAGGTAATTAAGTTTCCCTCAGGAAGTTCTTTCATAAGACAACTCAGCTTCTGTAAGAGTTGACTGTGGCAATTTACCCAGAGTTGATCACTGTTTTTGATCTGAAATAGCAGGAAACTTACCATACATATGAGCTTGTGTACTGCAAGGATATGAAGAGGATTCATAATATACTACAGCAGTTTCTTAACAAATTCAGTTATGCATCTGATACAGTGAATACACTAAAAGTGCCAAGCTGAAACTAAGACAGCTGATTTGGCCTCAGTCTGATCAAATTACATTATTACCTTTATTAAGTGATGATACAATGTTTGGGATCAGCAGACACTCTTCATTTTATTGGGTACTGGGTGTTAGCTTGGAATCCTGAAAGTGGTAAGTGAGAGAGCTTGCTGTCAAAAGTGCAATAGTCTCTTATCAGACACCGTCCATAAATTGTGGTCTTGTTCTTTTGTGGAGAGCACTTGTCACCTAATCTGTCCGTAATATGCTATGTTGTAAGATGTTCTTTCAATTGAAGAAGGACCCTTGATATTTTCCACTGATAAATGTGGTTAATACAGTATCCAACAAGAATCAGAATGTATGTTTCTTCATACTGTATTTGATACAAAGTAAGGCAAGAAGGCATCTCCTTCAGTATGCATATTTGTTCATCTTCACTGGGAAACCTGGTCCCTTGTCTTCAAGGAGAAATAGTTTTCCAATATTAAACTTCCTCTTTTGATTTTTTTTTTTTTTTTGGAATAAAAGTCTGGACAGACCAAAATATGACTAAGTACTTTAAATGCTGTTAATAAGATAGTTTAAGTCCTCTGTGTTGATATACCTAGTAGTTATACGTTCATTACAATAAAGAAAAGAAAAGAATGCATAACCTATAAGCTTTGTTAGTTGTGATGAACAGTACAGTGATGCACACACCAAGTCAAGCACATCAGGAAAGTAACCACAACTTTTTTTTTGTTTGATGTGGTTTGTTTTATATTTTATTAATATTACTGGTGTGTTTTATATGAAGTTGTATCAATGCAGTGGGACAGTGTTTCTGAAATTAGTATTTGTTTGTTCTTTGCTGCTATATAATCGTAGACTTGATGTACAGGTTACAGGTGCAAGAGGAGGTTTTTCTTGCAAAAACATTTTTTTCTATGTCATTTTAGTAGTTTTAGTGAGAGTGCATTTCTCATTGGATTAATGCAGATTTGATCAAATTTTCTTGTTTGTCATAGCTCCTTTGTGATTGGGCAAGTGCATATTCATTCCACAGGTTACCCCATCATCCTATACTGGTGATGGTGAAGATTTGGATAACACATAGATCTCAGCCATCCTCAGCTAAAGGTTCCTACCAGTGGTGATTCTGGGATCCAGTTTGAAGGATGCAGATAAAAGCTACACGTGTGGCATCATGACAGATTTTTTTTTTTTCTAAAAACTTTTTATTGAATTATTGAATAATAAAATATGACAACAACAACAAAGACAATAAACATATGATATTAAGATTTTAGGAGTTAGCTGAAGTTACAAATCATATATAAAAAGCATTTAGCCAACTCATATACAGTATAACCTAAAACAACTATATACATTATATACAAGGGCAACCGAGCAGTACTAAATGTTATATATATATATATATATATATATATATATATATATATATATATATATAAATATGCGTAAAGGATGTATATAAGTGGTATTATAATATGTGTACACAAGTTAAGGGATATCAAGCTATTATTCACAATTTATTATATATAAGACTTTTTCTAAAACTTTATTGTTAAGAGCCAATTTTTTTTGGAGTTTTCAGTAATGTTTTCTGTGCATAAATGTATGAAAGAGCCAAAGATTTGAAGTTATTCCAATTTAACTTAGTGCGATCCAGCCAATTTTTAGTAATATAGAGTTTTATAAGTGAGCATATATATATTATCACATGTGTATCCAATTTGGAGAGATATGTCACAGGTATGTGGAGAATTGCTAATTCCCAGGATAAAGTAGATTTGTGGTACCCCATTTTTTGTAAGCGCACTTTCAGTGAAGTCCAAAGTTTATGTGAATGGTAACAAGACCATAAAACATGTAAGAGGTCAGCACAGGGGAAAGAGCAGCAATTACATGAAGAAGATTTCTTAGCATGAAATTTATTTAGCTTGGAGGGAGTGTGGTATGCGTTATTATTTATCATTAGTTGAGTGTAAAAAAATTTCTTGAAGGGGGAGTATTCCAGAGTACTCTTGATAGCAGAGATCTTCTGATCTCCAGATAATTGAGAGTTGTGTTTATTCCAATAGTTAGAAAAGAGGCAATCTGAATGATGCATTGTTACATTTAATAAATGATATGATTTGGATAACATTTTCTCAGGAAGTGATAGGGCTTGGATTACCGTGTCCAAGTTGGAAAGATCCTGTTTACTTGGCTTAATATGGGCGTATTGTACATTGACTGTTTCTCTTAGTTGACGTAAGATAGAAATGTATTTACCATTAATTTGGTATAACTTACGTATATTGGTTAGGGTCTCATGCTTGTATTTCAAAAGATCCCACACATTAAAATTTAGGAAAGCTTGATAAATCAATTAGTGAGTTGTTAAGCTTAATATTGGGATTTAAGTGAAGAGGCTGTAGTAATAAAGACAATTCATCAAGGTTAACTAGTTTTAGTATCTCCTGGAATGATATAATTTTCTGTTTTAAGTATTTAGATATTTTATAGGTATCAATGACTTCCATTGACAGAAAAGGCAGGGCAGACGGGTTAATATTCTTGGTTAGACTATATTGATACCAGATTTTGGTCTAAGTAGGGTATTGGTTATATCTACTAGTATTTAGTTTAGAGATGCATAATAGCTTATTAGCCGAAATAATTAAATAGTATAAATGAAAGTTTGGTAAGCTTAGTCCACCTTTATTTTTAGGGATTGATAATTTGGCATATGAAATTCTAACTGATTTAGGATACCATAGAAATTTAGCTAACTCTTTGTTAATTTTAGAGCAGAAAGATTTAGGGGCAATTTGATCCATGGCATTAAAGTGGAAAAGAAATTTAGGGAGAATATTCATTTTAATTATCGCTGCTTTAGATAAAAGTGATAAGTTCAACCTTTCCCATCTACGTAAATCAAGCATAATTGATGACCATGTTTTTGTCAGATTATTTTGAAAAGTAGAGAGACCATTATGTTCAAAATGAATCCCTAAATATTTAATGCTATTAATAACTTGAAAATCAGATTCAGGGAATAAGTATGGTTTATGGGCCAAAGGATTTAAAGGAAAAATGTGTGTTTTATGGGAGTTGATCATGTATTCCGAGGCCTGTGAAAATCTATCTATGGCATTTACTATCTTTTTAAGGTCTGTATTTGGTGTTTGGAAGTATATTACTAAATCATCCGCAAAAGCCGACAGGTGAATTTTGGTGTTTAGAATTTTGGGTATCCTATGAAAAGAGTTTTGCACTATATATAATAGAAGTGGTTCAATGTAAATATTAAATAGAAAGGGGGATAATGGACAACCCTGTCTAGTACCATTTATAATCTTTATGGGATATAAAGGACGGTAGTAGAGTCTTTGTATAAGGTTTTAATCAAGTCAATATATGTAGTGGGTATATTAAAACAGGCCATAGTTTGGAAGAGAAATTCCCAATTCACTCTGTCAAAAGCTTTCGATGCATCGAGTGTCAATCCATAGTATGGATTATTATCTGCTTTGGTAAAATGAATAAGAGAGTCTAAGATTAAAGTATTGTCCCATGTATGCCTATGGGACATAAATCCTGCTTGATTTGAAGAAATTATTGATGGTAAAACTTGTTTCAGTCTGTTAGCTAAAAGAGAAGCTAAAATTTTAATGTCTGCATTGATTAAAGAAATGGGTCTATAATTATGAGGATCAGATCTATCCTTATTGTTTTTCAGGATAAGTATGGTTTTTGAGATGTTCCAATGTAGATCTGATATACTATTTATTTTTATATAATTGTAGACTTTAAGAAGGAAAGGCGCAATCACTTTCTTAAAGGTTTTAAAAAATTCATCTGTAAAACCATCTGGGCCTGGTGATTTACTAGGTTTGAGTCTATCAATGGACTCACAGATCTCCCGGAGGCTTAACGGAGCAGAGAGGATATGCTGTTGTTCTTCATATATTGTAGGGAATTTGATAGAATTTATATAACTATCAATATGTTGTTTTATCTTAGGATCAGATTCTTTGGAGTAAAGCTTTGTATATAATGCAGTGAAAAGTTGCATAATTTCCCCATCAGTGTTATACAACTTGTTCTTATATTGTATAAGTGATAACCTAGGAGGGGTATAATTGTTTTTAATTATTCTAGCTAATACTTTAGAGGGTATCTGAGCCCATTCAGAGTAGGTAGCTAGAAGACTTTGTTCTAAGATAGAGAGATTGTGTTGGCGCAAGAGTAATAATTCTTTTTGAGCATCCAAAATTTGTTTATAATATGAAGGATTTGGATTTTGTCTATGTTGATTTTCAAGGGTCTGAATTCTTAGTTTTAAGAAAGTTTCTTTATCTCTATATTGCTTTTTAAGATAGGAGGCTTTATTAATTAATAAACCCCTTAAACTTGCTTTACAAGCAGCCCATTGTATATCATAGGGAATATCAGTTGTATCCAGATTGTTATACATTTCCTGTATTGTTTCGATGGTTAGTTTATGAATCTCTTTGTTAGAGAGCAGATTATTATTCAATGACCACATATTATGTATAGATTTATATGATGATTTAGAATCAAGATTAAATCTTAATGATATTCTTGAATGGTCTGAAAGAAATCTGGGCTCTAAGGCATAGTCAACTACCAGGTGCGAAAGAGGATCAGAAATAAGGAAGAAATCTAATCTTGACCATGCTTTATAGCATTTTGAGTAATATGTGTATATATCTTTTCGATTTGAGTATTTTGCCAATGACATCAGATCCATAAGATCAAAATCTAACATTAGATCTTCAAGGACCATGGAAGCTTGGTAATTATAAAATAGCGACCTACTAGTACGATCTGTATCAGGATTAAGAATAGCATTCCAGTCCCCACCCACAATGATATAATGGTCTTTGAATGACGTAAGTAAACTGTATATCTGAAGAATAAAAATATGTTGATAGTTGCAGGGACCATAAAGGTTAAGAACTAAAACCGGTCTATCAATGTTTTGTATACTAGTGATAAAGTAGCACCACCTTCCATTTGTGTCATATTTCTCATCTATAATAACTCCTTGGAAGTTTTGTTTTACTATAATTGCCACCCCCCTAGAATTAGAGCTGTCTCCTGCCGCTATTATTCTTTTAACCCACCTCTTGGTTTTATCTCTGTACCATTCATCTCTAAGTAAATGTGTCTCTTGTATAAAACATATATTGGCTTGAGACTTAAATATTAAATGAAATAATAGCGATTTTTTATCTTTGTTATGTATCCCCCTCACATTCCATGAATAAATATTTAGGGGCTTAATCATGGAAATTTGAAAAAATTGTGTAAAGAGAGATAAGTAGTTTGTATTGTTGGCATACTAAGGGGATTAGAGAGCTTGATCCCATTTCTTCTAATGTAAGTATGTTGTTGATTTGAAAAGAGTTGCTAATAATATCCCTAAAGCATTCCCTCACGTCTAACCCGGTGCCTACCCACCCTCCCCTATCTTTGAAGGAAATACAAAAACATACATGTGTGAAGATAATAATCTCGGTTGCCCACACACTCAAGATAACTATTATAATCATACAATGAGTCCTGAAAAGGACTATTAATACATTTTGACAAGCTATACATATATACAAAGCCATGAAAAACAAAATGCCCGCCATCCCATAATCACCCTAGTTCATATACTCCAATTTAATTTGGTTCTATTTGTGGCAAATTAAATAATTTGTGCATCTAGCCAGGGAGTATGTAAAAAATTAAAAAGTGACTATTAATCTTTAAGATGTACACTAAGCTTTGTTGTATCAGGCATGTTAAAACTAAAGAGGGCATGGTATCTAACAATAGGAGATATATGATTTCTAACAATATTTGATCATCATTCCGATTTTACTAGTAAGACCTAACTATAAGCAAGCCATTAATTCGTTAAAATATGTAATAACACCAAGAGCTCAACTGGGCTTACTTAATTTTACAGTTTAAACAAGACTATAGCTTTCTAAAATATCCCCTCATATAGCCAACACCCAATATATTTGTGTCACTAAGACTATAATTAAGGTTACTGACACCTAATATCCTCTCAATTGTTTGATGATATATTTTATAGGCATGTATATACAAAGTGATATGTACCTATGATAAGCTATAATATTTACACAGAAATAGGAACGTTTATACTATTATGTTAAGAAATGATTACAAGACAACCCAACATCTCTCTTCTGGAGCTATTAAGTATCAATATTGAACCTAGGTATTATTCACCGATTACTTCCCCGTTAATTCAGACTTGATGTTACTAATCATCCAATACATATGAAAGAGATAATAAACATTCTACTATATAATAAAGACAAACATTTCATCTTTAACATAATATATTTCATTAACAATAATGTACCCTATGGATTCTCACAATTTCAGGCGAGTAATATAATGAAAACTATGCACTCAAAAAGAAAAAGGAGAGAATAAAGAAAACTTGAATTATCAACTATCATATTTAGAATGTAATTAATCCAAACTAAATATGTGATTATGGATCCACAGAAGTGTAATACATCTTAGATATCAGGAATTAAATCAACATACAAAATACAAGTAGTCAAGGAATTCATATCCAACCTGCGCATATTCGTAGAGTTACAGTCAACTTATCATCATTCCTTTCAGAAAATGGATATGAGGGAGATATGAAATTTAGGAAACATAGAAGTATATCTTAAGCAGTTGCCACATATTTCCAATGATGTGATTTGGGTTGTAAAACATCCAAATCTACAATAAAACTAAGTCAGATTTCCACTGTTGAATGTCTTTGCGCCAATCAAGGTATTATTTAAACTCTTGCTGACTAAATACCTTAGTGAAATCAAAAGATATGTATATATCTCTGATAAATACTATCAATAGTATTACAAACTTTCGAGGAGTTACCCCATTGTTTATATAGAATGGATGAAAATTAATGTATTGTGGATCTCTATTGTATCTATCGCCGACGATTTACAATGAGTAGGTGATTATTTAAGCTTACCAGCTATATTGTGAGTCTGCGCATGACCAGCACCTATAAGCGGAAGTCTTTAGGAGCATAAATAAAGTTGAACAGAAGCCACACCAATGCAGTACTTATGATGTCCTCGTTTTTATTCTCCGTTTAGATTGTGGCAGCTTATTTGAAAAAGAGTGTGATCCTACGAAAATCTACAGATGAGCTTGCAATCTGTAGCAGCAAAAAATTAGTGGTAGCATTTGTTAGACCAGCAATAACAAAGGAAAAACGGCTGCTGCAAAAGAACTGAGCTGAAGATCCGCTGTTGTTTCCTAATAGTGTTTCGAATTTGCTGGTTGAATGAAGCAAAGGTTCCTATTATATACAAAGCAGTAGCTATAGCGCAGTATAAGACACTCAATGGATGAGGAATAAAAAATAAAACATGAATAATGAATAATGTGATCAGGAATTTGTATACAATTTCATTCCTTTTCCTTTTGCATTCTGATATGTATCAGATTACATAAAAAGAGTATATTATGCAGACCAGTCAGTCCTCAATCAATATCATAGCCTCATGCTAACTGTATTTCTTATTAGCCAGAGAGAGTAGCCGGCACTTCATTAAATAAACTTTGAAAGATAACTTTCGCTTCTTGTGGAATAGTTGCCGAGTGTCTTTTTTCCTTGTATATGAAGGATAACGTGTTTGGGTATCGCATCTGAAATTTAATACCCCTTTTAATTAGGTCTGCGCAGTATGGAGACAATTTTTGTCTATTCAATTTAATTTGAGGGGGCAAGTCCTGTGAAAAAGTAAGCTTGTGTTTGTTCCATACAAATTGTTTCTGGTTTCGTGCTGCTTCTAATATTTTTTGAGTATCCTGGAAATTCAATAATTTTGTGTAAATAAGCCTAGGTGTAGTAGCATCCTGACGGGCACACAACACTCTATGTGCTCTCCCTACAATTAGGCTCTCTGCATAACTGTCAGTATTTAATAATGCCAAGAATATTTGTTTCGTAGTTACTAGTAAATTTTGGTTTTCGTAACTTTCTGGTAAGCCTCTTATTATTACATTGTTTTGGTGACTTCTTGCTTCTAAGTCAAGTATTTTATTCTGCATCTCAGCGATCATAGTGTCTTTGGCACGTAAATCTTTATTTATTGTTTCTAATATTATTTCACTAGCTTGACTTTTATTTTCAAGAATATCAATTCTTTCAGTAGTCTGTTTAAGTGACTTGCCAAAGTCTGTGAGTTGCTCTGAAAGGTTTTGTATAGCATTTTGGATGGGCTGTAGTGCCAATTTTAGATCCTCAAGATGAAAACCTGTGTCAGATTTCTCTTTGCTATTTACTTTGGTATTATCAATACCTTGTTTGGCAGTTCTTAATCTTTTTGAACTAGAGTCTTTTTCTGGTGAGAGCAACGAGGAGAACTTGGCCTTTGTTGTTTGAGTCTCCATGTTGTCAGAGTTACCAGCCATACCCAGACTTCGAATGTGAAAACAGGATAGTTGACAGGAAAATGTCCCTCTTATATGCACGTGGCACCAGTCCCGAAGGCCAAAAAAGATTAGAGACAAATTAATTTATAACTTTGAGGTATTTCTAATATATATACCGCCGGAATACAGTATTGAGGACCTCTTAACCCTCTTATTTAACTCCTGAGGCAAATTCTGACTAGAAAAGCGTTTGAATTTGGTGTTTTTTTCGAAGCATATTAGGAGCGCCGTGAAACAAGGTGCAACCTAGACGACGTCCATCTTGCCAATCATGACAGATTTTTTTTAAACTTTTGTATTTTCTAAATTAAAATTTCTCCTAAGGTTTTGTAATAAACTAAAATGAGCTTTGATTTCATTAATTTTTCTTTATAAGATAAGTGGCTATCCCTCCTAATTCTCCTTTCAAAAAGTTTTACACTCTTTCCAGTCTAACAGTATCATATTTAGAACAGACACAAAAAGCAACAACATACTCTTTGGGTGTCCTGGATTCGCCTTTCTTATGTGAAGGATTTTACACTTATTGATATAAAATTCAGCCCTATGTAATTTTGCCCTGTGGATTAATTTGTCCAAGTAGCTTTGCATTACCCATTGATCATATAAAGAAAATGCATACCATGAAATTTTCCCATCATTTGCAAATTTACCTTTCAAGCCTTTCTTTATTTCTGGAAAAGATATAAAAGCATGAAGTAAAAACAGAGCCAATACTCAGCCTTGTGGAACTCCCCAAGCAAAGTTCTATTCATAAAACCCAAAACCCACTCATCCCTATATCATTCCTCTCTCTTCCCTAATATGTTTCAGGAAAAGGGGATCAATCCCCACTAAATAAATGAAAATGCCTTCCTCTTCCATCTTCTCCACCACAACATCTTTTAATATCCTACTGTGTTTTCCTTGTCTATTTTCCCCTTTTTCCAATTTGTTTATCCACCCCTTTCAACACTTACAAATTAAATAAACTGGTTTCCATCAATAAATAATTGCAGAGAGCATAAGGCTCCTAACAAAGTAGGTTTATCTGCTTAAAATGCCACTCTGGCCAAGGTATATGCAGTCTTTTGCAGTGAAGGAGTATGTCCCCTCCCTGTTGTAGTATAATCTCAGCACTGGTTTATGTAATTAGAAGGGGGGTTGGGGGCATTTTCCTATCATATGGGGGGGGGGTGCAGGGAGCTTATTCTCCTATGCAAAAAAAAGGGCAATATTGGTGTTTCTGCTGGTTGTTGCTTTGTTTTGTTTAACAGTTTTTTTTCACCAGTAGTAGCTGTTTTAAGTATCCGGTATATTATGAGTCACTACTTAGTGTTCACTTACTTGATGGACATTGATTTATGCAACTGGCAATTCATGGTACAATTACATATTTGTATTTATCTATCTATTGATCTATGTGTCTATGTATGTACGCATGTACATATCTATGAATGTATGTATCTGTCAATATATATCCATCAATGTATCTATTTATCAATTTCTATATTGATTTATCTACTTAGCTATTTAGCTATATATATATATATATATATATATATATATGTATGTATCTATCTCTCTGTCTCCACACACACTTACACACACACACACACACACACACACACACACACACATACACACACACACACACACACACACACACACACCACAAACAAAAGTGCGCATAAATACTTTTGATTGGAAATAGGTCATATGGACTGTTATCACTCTATGCGATGTCCATTTGATTACTGCTGGTATAAGCAATGCTGTCGATGGGCTGTGACTTGTAAGTGACACATAATAAATACCAAGCAACCAGTGAAAAACAAAGCAATAACTGCTAGCCCAGAGGTGAAAGACTAATAGCTGAATGTAGAACAGAGGTAGCCATTAAAAAGGAGATAATAGTAGGGCGTGTAAAATATTGCATGTTAGCTATAAGAATAAATCAGTGTAAATCAGTGCGGGCAAGAAATTATTGGAAACAGATATTGGAAAGGCAGTTTACCAAAGAACAATTAAAAAACTTCTTTGTAGCTCTTGAGTATGCAACAAAGCTCAGAAGGTTTAGGATTTTTGCTTTGATGTGTTTCATAGATATTTTTATACCACAAGTTGACTTCAGAGAATGTTTTGCCAGGTAGGTAGCAAATGATGGAGGTTTGGTAGGGAGTAGTGAAGTAATAGTTTATATCTCTTATGGGACTGTAATGAGATGGCAGATTTCAAAAATCACCTACATTGAAATATCGCGGGAGCAAATCATTGCAACTAATAAAGTTATTCTTTTAAGTTGGTACATAGTCTTTGAATTGCCTTAATATAGCAAGGCTTTATTATATTTAATGCTAAAAAAGCAATTACTTGAAAATGGAAATCAAAATCTAAACTAACTTTACCTGAAATACTGAATATTGTAAAGGAAACAAAAAATAGAAGTAGGATCGTTAGAAAAATGAAAGATCAAATTAAATAGAAATAAATGGAATCTGTTGGAACAATACAAGCAGAATAATGCCCAGCAGGAAAATGGGATTTAAGAGAAGGAAGGAATTGAGCAGTTTATCTAATATCAGAGTGAATGCTAATTGTAAAAAAGAAACACGTACATATAGGTCATTAGAAGAAAGTATTACTATGGTTTATTTTCCTTGTATATTAATGTATGTGCCACTGTTTTAGCTTAAAGATGTCGATAAAAAAACAAGCAAAAAAAAAACACATTGTAAAATGAGATGTCACTTTTCAAGTGATGAGCTAGTTTAGAAAAATCTTAGAACCTGTAAGTCAATCTCCTTTGCATAATAACCTGCAAGTCAATTAACTGTTTGCATCTAACATAGCACTTGTAAGAATGGTGGCACTGAAACAAATGGCACCAATGCATGATATATGTTAAGAAAATAACAAAAATCCTGTAAAAAGTATGAACTAGCAAATTAAAAAAAAAACAGGTGGGTGTCAGAGAGGAAATTACAAGTATCAAGCAGGTAATATATATCAAGGAAGAACAGGTAGTAGAGATAAATGACGATCAAAGTGAAAGACATTGCTCCAGGAGGATGACTGAGTCCCCTAAGAGTCACTTGTGGGCACTGTTTTCAACATCTTTGATACAATCCAATAGACTTTTTAGGACATTTATAGTGGTATGAAACTATGTTGAAATGGTGTAGTGATTACATCAACCCTAATAAAAGACAACAACATGAAATGTGACTGGTGCAAGTCCTCTAGTACAGAAAACCCAGAATAGATAAGTTCAGAAACAAGCTAATATGTCATAAAATGCAAGCAA
>NC_056739.1:506485057-506510057 GCF_019279795.1 Protopterus annectens
CTGCGCTGTAACAGAAAACTGAGGCAAGGCTCACAACAGCACCCTAACACTACCAGGTTACACATCATACTGTGCTGTACAGCCTCAAAACTTGGAACAAGCTACAGAAGGAGGGTGACTAGCAAGAATTGTCAAGGATAACCACACCCCCATGTCTGTACCACAACAAAAAGCAGCATGGACTAGCCATGCTCAAGTAACAGTGGCTAAAACTGCCCCCCAGTTTATAGCCCGCTACAGACTACTGTCCCAACACCAGGAACTGCATCCGGCCTATGCTGGAATACATAAATATATCAAGTCCTCCAAACCACATTATATTGGGTGACTGCAAATACCCAGACATAGACTGGGAGCATTATACTAGCTCCAACAGTGTAGGACAAAAGTTCATAGAATCCATAAACCAAAAGGCCCAGGAACAACGTACCACTCCCACAAGAGGGGTAAGCATACTGGATGTGATAATCAGCAACATGGGTACTGGATGGCAAGATGAGAAGTGTATTGCTCACTGGTAAAACCAGACCATAGAGTAATCACACTGGATATACAAATCCTGACCACAGTCCCTGGCCAGAAAACCACAGTGGAAAACATGTGTTAAGCAATATTTGCACTCCTCCAAACTGATGTGGAATCCATTAAAGGTCCCGTGCAGGTGCAAAATATGGGCCACACCTCAGAACCTTTAATACAGCCATTCCATGAACACTGCCAGGAATGCTTGGATTATGCAGTCCTAAATTGAAACAAGACACAGTGCCTAAATCTGGCATGGTGGACACCAGCCATAACCAAAACATGCAAGAGAATGAGGAAGCTACTACATGATAGAGCAAACATGAACAATGAAGTAATCACTGATCAGTAGTATGGCAATAAAATCTGTCCACACATACAATCCACTAAGGCCAGCCACAACAAGTAGAATCTGTGAATCCTGAGGCAATGTTACACCTGCCCCAAGTACACAGACAACCCCCAACTCCACCCAAGAAATACAAATATATGTGAGAGATGCAACCATCTATCCAAACTGGAGGCTGAGCTCCCTCAACTCAGTACTCCCAAAACAAGTCAGGAGGAGAAGGTAACCACACACCAGAAACACAGCCCCACATAGACCTATCACAACTGCAAACCAAACACATAAACACAGAAAAACATTCCCGGAGGCACAAATTACAAACACAGCACACCAACAGAGGCCTCTAAAGCAGACACCCAATCAAACAGCCTCCAAACATAGCACATGCAACACATAGCATACAAAGCTGGTGTGCCAAACAGTCACAGGCCAGAAGGAGAAACAACATGCCTGATACAGTTGTAATAGGTGACTCCATAGTCAGACACACTGCTGTCCCGCACACCAGACTGAACAAGGGAAAGGGTACAGTAAGCTGCCTGTAGGCTGCCACAATATGCCACATAACAGAAGTATGTAGGTCACTCCAAAGCAAGTAGAAATATGATGCACTCATAGTCTATGCTGGTGTGAATGACCTGAGATGTCCCGCCCTAGACTACATGAAAAGAGACATAGATGAGCTCTCTGATTATGTAGTCCAGGCCGGTATGACACTCACCGTTTGCAGCATCCTACCCTTACCAAGAATAATGCCACAGTACAAACACGGAATGATCAGTCATAGCAAGTGGCACACTTACTGGTGTCATTCCAAGGGGATCCAATGTCTGTCTGCTTGGGATGAAATGCTTGACAAGCCACGCAGCTGTTCTTGGGATGGCCTGCACATGTTACCCCTGGGTGTCTGAATATTGGATAAGGCCTTTGCCACCTCCATAGAGCCTTTTGTAGGCAAGGCTGAAAAGACTGACCCACCACCCTAGAAAACATAAGTGGGAAGAAACATAAGGGAAATGCTGACCAATGCCAGATGTGTACACCCCAATATGCATGCTCCTGAGGCCATCCCCAGTATGGAGAACATCGATGTCTGTGCAGTGACAGAAACCTGCTGCAAGCCTCCTGACAGCACACCAGCACTACCAGGTTATACCACGTATCATGTGTCATGGCCCCAAAACCTGGAACAAAACATAAGAGGAGGGTGAGTATCCATAGTCAGCACAGACACCCAATACGTCCAGGTAACTGACAATGCACAAGGCATTGGAGTTCACCCATGTGCAACTAACTGTAGGCAAGACTGCTGTACAGTCTGTAGCATGCTACAGACCGCACTCTCACACACAATAACCCCACCCAGCCATCCTGAAGACACTGGACAGTATGAATGTCCCACCAAATACCAAACAAGGTACCACAAATTACCACATAGGTGGTAAACCATTATGTATGGAAGGAGTAACCAGGGACCTAGGGACACAAGTGGACAGTAACCTGTTATGTGACACCCACATTGCCAATGTGGCTAGGAAGACTGTCTACATTTGACACCGTATCAGGAAAGGATTCACATCTACGTCAACAGAGGTCATTGTGCCCCTATACTTTTCTCTAATCACACCCATAATCTAGTACAATGCCTCATATGGGATGTACCTTACCTGACACCTGCAGCAGTTAGAAAGACCTCAAAGGTACCTCACCAAGAGGATAAAGGGTCTCAAATATATGTCATATGCTGCCTGGCTGTAGACACCCCAGCTGAATGCAGTCACATACTGCCTACACAGAGGCATTGCATGCCTGTTGTAGGAGGCCATGCCCAACACAGGAGTAATGGACATGCTCTACCCCAGAAAACTCAAATCCATCGGAGCTGTGAGAGTGAGAGATGTCAACCTCAACAAATAATGAAATAGGATGTGCTGGTGGGACAGATACATAATCCAGAGGCTCCCCACACCCTGGACCAGAATCCCACTCCATGTTAGGCAGAGCCCCTCACTGACACTCTTCAACAGGAATCTTGCCAAGTGGATGGATGATTGTAGAGTTACACTGGGGGTCTTCACTGTGTCATGTCCAGACAGAGGCACAGCAAAGCAAATCATAAATGGCCATAATATTCACATAGCAAGGGGTGTCAAAAGCCACACACACTCTTGCTAGGATAACAAATGCCCTAGGGTGGATAGCCTAGTATGAACCTATGAACCTATGAAGATACAAATTGTACAGGACACTAAGGATAATCCCAAGGCTTTCACAACTGATGGTAGGAACCATGTTGGGAATTCACAGATATGCCCTGAATCACACAAATATCACAAACACACACACATATTGCCAACATATATCCTGACAGGTGCAGTGCAAACCCCCCCCCCCCGGATGCAGAATATCTATCCCAGCAGACTGCTGGCCCCCTGACATTGCAGATGCTGAGGTAACAGCTAACATCTACAAAGCAAAACACACAGCAGCAATGGTATGAGATGGTGTCCTGGGCTTAGTGCAACATGGACTCCAAGATGAATGGAATGCCAAACCACATTACTGCTCAATGTCAGCCTTACCACAGAATATGTACCCAAAGAGCAGTGTACAACAACAGTGGTCCTTCTCAACAAAGGTGTTGCCTGAATGGATACTGAAAACTACTACCCCAGAATCCTGAGAAGCTCGGTTTGCACAGCTATGGAAAGGATCAGCATGTACCACAGACATAAAGATATTGGGGACCTACTGACACTGTACCCAACCCAGTGTGGCTTTCTCAAGTGCAGATCCTGCCCCTAAACATGTTTGACTCAATTGAAACAGTCATTAAGGTCATTGATGAGGGCAATGTGGTCCACACAGTGTAGCTGGACCTTGCAAAGGCTTCTATACAATACCCTACGTGTTCATTATAGATAGGCTCACCAGCTTAAATATAAACCCACATGTCAGTAGAGGGGTTGCAAACCAGACCAAGGACAGAACAGACATGGTCAGACATGCTGCAGCCATGTCAGACTACAAACCAGATATAACTGGCATCCCACAAGGCTTTGTCCTGGGATCTCCCTCATCTGGTATATATGTCCCATAGGTACAGGCAAACATGGAAGGACTGTGTCCGAACATGTTTGCAGAGGACTACAAACTGCTCACCACATATGATCCACCAGCTGACACAAGCATACTGGTGCCATAGCCATGTCAGCAAGCTAATTGCAGAAACGTGTATAGTCAACCCCCGTGGATATACAGTAAGTGCCCACCAATTACCACATAGGTGTTAACCCATTATGTAGTTAACATGTAATGAGAGACCTGGGGACACAAGGTGATAGATATCCTGCATTGGACAAACATGTGCTGTAGTGTTTACAGAAACATACCATATACCCACCTAATCATGAAGACTGTCAGATCTAGATAAGGGGAGGTCATTGTGGCTCTGCAGTCATTCTTCATCAGCGGTACAATTGACTACAATAGCCCCTGTGGGATGTACCTCAGCAGACACCTCCATCAACCGTAAAGTCCCCAACAGTACCTCATCAGGAGTATCAAAGAGCTTGCACAGATGCCATGTGTTGCCTGTGTTGCTGGCATCAGTAAACATGCTGCACCTTGTACAATCTGAATGGCAGTGAGCTATGCACATGAGAGACCTGAACCCCAGCACTGACATACATAGGACAAGCTGTACTGCGTGATCCATAACACAGAAGCCACCCCCACCCATGAGTGTACCCCCAGTACAGGCTACCCATAGAGTCATTTATCAATCTTCCTCAATAGGAATCCTGATGAGTGGATGGGAGATGGTAGATTTATCCTGGGTATCACTGTCATGTCACAGGTAGACAGAGGCACAGTATACTAACCATGACATATGTCATGGCAAACTCCACTTACAATGTGTGTTGAAGGACAAACACACTCTCCAACTAGCATTAGACATGGACTAGGGCACATCGCTAGTGTTTGCAAATGTACACCTATGTTGTGGAATACACTACCAATGTTGGACAAGCCTGGTTTAAGTAGTTCATATCTGAACAGAATGCAACATGGTCAGATGTACACAACTGGCCCCTAACCAGGCTGTTGTGCCCACTATCGAAATGTAAAGCAGTGATAGCAGTAAAGCCCAGGATACTGTCCACCACAGTCAAAGTACTACCAGTACACTATACAGTACTACAGTGTTAGGTCAGTGTGAAAGGATGTTGACAACTGTATGCAAAGTATCCCATGGAAACACTGCAGGCACAGTATAATCCTGTTGTGTTCACACACAAAGCAGTTGTACAGTAACTACACAACATGACACACAACACACAACCATAAACGGGTGATATTTGTTGAAGTTCACACTCAACCACAAATGTGGTGGGCTGCAGAGTCCAACATATGGAATGCTCACACTGGGCTTGCTCACACACTTTGATAAATGAGACATTTGTCAGACAACATGCCATGGGAAGGCTGAACTGGGCATACTCTCACACTTAGGTCAAATCTCGGTTTAGCAGTTGGACACACATATCTGGTATTTTTATGTGTTATTCCAGGAACCAACCACATTACAGCAGTCTGCCCAGTGCACACAGTTAAATGACTACAGAGACATACATGATATAGTGGATCCCTCCCATATGCAAACATCTTCCACAGATGCACAAGTTGTTCATGCAAACAGGGAATGCTATGGTAATAAAGATGTGCAAACAGTCTATAAGCAACAAATAATGTGCATTTGACAATTAAACATATGGGTGTAGAGGTCAACACTAGGCTGTTTGCCCTAGGGAATGACAGCTTAGCCAGAGTGTGCTTGGTGTCTGCCTCCCCACAGGATGCACATTCCCCTTTCTAAGCACAGATGATGTCAGCACCCTATAAGTACAGCAGGAGAAAAGAAACTTCCCAGTAATGCGAATAGCGCGCTCCGCTAATGTGTCCGTCTCAAGTGTCATACCATAGTTAGGTAGGGGTTTCAAATCCTGCAAATGCTCAGTGTGTGCGTGTGTGTGTGAGTGGGGTTGGTGTGTGTGTAAGTCTGTGTGAGAGAAATGTCCCTTTTGGCAACTAGGAAAACACACTACAGGATGCACATTCCCTTTCTAAACACCGATGATGTCAGCACCCTATAAGTACAGCAGGAGAAAAGAAACCTCCCAGTAATGCGAATAGCGCGCTCTGCTAATGCGTCCGTCTCAAGTGTCATAACATAGTTAGATAGGGGTTTGAATCTTGCGAATGGCAAGTGTGTGTGTTTGTCTGAGGGGGGGTTAGTGTGTGTGAAGGAAATGTCCCTTTTGGCAACTAGGTGAACAGACTACAGGATGCACATTCCCCTTTCTAAACACTGATGATGTCAACACTCTATAAGTATAGCAGGAGAAGGAAAAACTCCCAGTAATGCGAATAGCGCACTCTGCTAATACGTCCGTCTCAAGTGTCATAACATAGTTAGGTAGGGGTTTGAATCCTGCGAATGACAAGTGTCTGTGTTTGTCTGAGGGGGGTTAATGTGTGTGAGGGAAATGTCCCTTTTAGCAACTAGGAAAACACACTACAGGATGCACATTCCCTTTCTAAACACTGATGATGTCAGCACCCTATAAGTACAGCAGGAGAAAAAAAACCTCCCAGTAATGCGAATAGCGCACTCTGCTAATGCGTCCGTCTCAAGTGTCATAACATAGTTAGGTAGGGGTTTAAATCCTGCAATTGGCAAGTGTGTCTTTTTGGCTGAGGGGGGTTAGTGTGTGTGAGGACAATGTCCCTTTTGGCAACTAGGTGAACAGGATGCTCATTCCCCTTTCTAAACACTGATGATGTCAGCACTCTATAAGTATAGCAGGAGAAGAGAAAACTTCCAGTAATGCACATTGCGTGCTCTGCTAATGCATCCATCTCAAGTGTCATAACATAGTCAGATAGGGGTTCGAATCCTGCAATTGGCAAGTGTGTGTTTTTGGCTGAGGGGGGTTAGTGTGTGTGAGGACAATGTCCCTTTTGGCAACTAGGTGAACAGACTACAGGATGCACATTCCCCTTTCTAAACACTGTTCAGCAGAAGGTCATGGCTCTGGCACAAGTTGTCTGTTGCTATGATGCCCCTTTGGAAGATGCTTGTGTCAGCTGGAGAGTCGATTATGGTGGCCAGTTTGCAGTCATCTGCATATTTGGACAGCCACAGTCCGTCCGTGTTGGCCTGTACCTCCAATAAATATATACCAAACAAGAGAGGTCCCATGACTGAGCCTTGTGGGACACAACTCGTAACTGGTGTGGCGTCTGGCATGGCTCCAGTAATGCTAACCATGTGGGTTCTGTCCTTGAGCCACTGTGCAATCCATCTAGTGACATAGGGGCTTATATTTAAGCTGGTGAGCTTCTCTAGAATGCCCAAGTGGGGTATTGTTGTGAAGGCTTTTGCAAGGTCCAGGTAGGCTGTGTGAACCACCTTCCCCTCGTCAATGGCCTTGGTGACTGTTTCAAAGAAATCAACCGGGTTAAACCTGGTAGTGCTGGTGTGCTCTCAGTAGCCCTGAACCAGGCATCTGTTACTGCACAGATATCGATGTTTCCCATGCCAAGGAGTGTTTTGGGTGCATGCATCTGGAGGTTTAGACTTCTGGCGTTGGGTAGCATCGCTCTTAGTTTCTTATCCCTTGTGATACCTATGAAGGTGGGTTTGTCATTTGAGCCCTGCCTAACATAGGCACTATGGGGGTAGCAAGAGCCTTTGCCAATATCTGAAAGCCCAGGGGTGACAGGTGCAGGCTGTCCCTAGCAAAGCAGGTAGTTCAAGAGAAGATGAATGTGTGAAGGTGTAGTGCCTGTGATTAGTTAGCAGTAGCATATATGACTGCTCACGTGGACACATGCCAGGTAAGTCATATGCACTGTGTCACAGGCAATGTACATGTGAACAGGACAAACAGTGACATCCTGTCAAGTGGGACATGGACATACATATAGTAGGCTATGCAGATGGCACTAGCAGTCCACAGAAGCTCTATAACTATGCATTGCAGGTGTGATCAGTATTCCAGGGTAATTGCAAGCAAACATGCATGCAAACAAAGCTACAGTAAACAGGGCTGCATGTAGTTCATTGTACAACAAACAAGCTGTACCAGTTCCAGTAGGTAACACTGCAAATATGCAGGCACTATGCACATGTACATGGAAATACACGGGTCAGATGGCTAGGGTCCAGTCTCAGTGCACACAAGTGTACAGACCATGTACTGTCAGGATGTACAATAACTGGATAGAAACCCATGTGCTCATACCTGCAGTAATACACATGTCAAATAACAGACACTGAGCCTTCACTCAGTGGTTCCATACTTAGTAGGATGTATGCTCCCTGGCCTGCCACCACAGTATCCCTGACATATATGGGGACTCTCCCTCCTGTGACAGTTAGTTATGTGTGTTGGGGCTGTCTAGCATGGTATGAGATGTGAGCATGCAGTGCTAGGGTGCTCCTGTGTGTCCTGTACCAGTCGTGTAGTACTGCACACATATCAACATCCTCAAACATCTGCACTGCAGAGTCTAGTGTGGGCAACATGCCACTTGCAATTTACATGTCCATCATTGTGTATTACTACATTCATTACCCTATCCCCTGTGCTACCTATGTATGTAGCCTTCTGTTGACATCATTACCACCAGTATGCCAACATGTGCAGATGATACACTATGGTACTTACCATGGGTGTAGACAACAGGACATGACAATCACACACTTACTGCATCAGGCATGCTGTGATATACCCACAATTAATTCAGCACACAGTACTGTTAACAACATGATACTATTACTACACATCTATGTGGTCACCATGTGCATCAGCAACATGTTAACCTGTACTTGCACAGTTGTTACAGATTGCAGGAGGTGGCACAGTTTCATCATATGCACAGGGTGTGAACTTGGTATGCCTGAGTCAGCCACCGATACCACCAATTGACATGTATGTGTATGTGTGTTGGTGAGGGACAGCAGTAGAAGGTGGGGCAATGTTGATGCAGTGTGTGCGTGTATGCGGTAGCCCTAGGTGTTGTCAATTCGCATGTGGGTATGGATGCACACAGTTCCACCTCATGGCTGCCATATGCTGGTGTTTGTGGACAGCCACAGACTGTACCTGCCAGGTCATACAGATCAGTGTCTCTGGCCACGGACACGGTACCTGTGCCTTGCAGGGGTGCTACGGACTGTATCCAGTACCAACCCAGACTGGGTACTGTCATCAGAAGCAGGTGTTCATTGACTGGACACAGATCCCTGTCGGGCCTGGCCAGAGCCACGTGCACGTGGTCTCCTGGGGCGGTCTGATGACAGCACAGACCCAGCATTGCTGGGGCTGCTGCTGGCACTACGAGGGCGGCCGCGGCCCTGATGTCATCCGCGACGACTGCCAGCTGCTGCTGTTGCTGGCATACGGCCACGTCGATGCCTCAACCGCCCACCATCGCCCTGGCTCATGGACATGTAGTTGTGGAACCGGTCTAATATGTCCCCACAACGTCTGTCTATGACATTGGTGAAATCACGGATGGCAGCCGCAATGTCACGCATACTGTCAGTCATGGCTGTGCGACATGCTGTCAGCTCCCACAGACCCTGTCTGGTGTACCGTTCCATACGTGACTGTGCCTGCATGACAGTCCGAAACATAGCTGAGGTTGTAAGACCTCTGTGGGCATGTCTGACAGGGGCAGTACGCCCATGGATGCTCCCACGAGAACCCCTGGACATCTGTCTGTGTGGTACCATCTCTGGGCCATGCCCATGGCTGCTGTGTGGGGAGGCATGTGCCACAGATACCACATTACCCTGGTCAATGCCCACTGTATGCTGTCCATCACCTAGGGACATTAGTGACAAAGGGTGTATTGGCAGGATAACTGTGCGCATTGATGGGGTCGACAGCTGTGTACTGTCAATCGGCTGACCAATGGCGGACCCTGGCATACCTTCCTGTGCCATTACACAGATGTCATCATTATCAGTACCCACGGCACCTGACTCAGGTTCCCTGCTACATGACACCAGAGCAGCAACAGAACCTGTGGGAGGGAAACAGGAACCACAGTTGACAATGTCTACACATTACCAGCGATGCACACATGCACAGGTGCACACATGCACAGGTGCACACGTGCACAGGTGCACACATGCACAGGTGCACACATGCACACATGCACAGGTGCACACATGCTCACATGCACATGCACAGGTGCACATGCACACATGCACATGCACACATGCACACATGCACAGGTGCACACATGCACATGCATGCACATGCACATGCACACATGCACAGGTGCACACATGTGCACATGCACACATGTGCACATGCACACGTGCACATGCACACATACACATGTGCACACATGCACGCATGCATACATGCACACGCGTGCACATGCACATGCACACATGCACACGTGCACACATGCACACATGCACACATGCACAGGTGCACATATGCACACATGCACACGTGCACACAAGCACAGATGCACACATGCACACATGCACAGGTGCACACATGCACACATGCACACATGCACACATGCACAGGTGCACACATGCACACAGTTTCACACAATTGTACAGTACTCAGTATGCTTGATATCAACACACAGACACAGACACACCTACATGCATACAAACAGCACTACTAAGTGAGCCAAATAGTACTATTACTATCAACACTATTACAGGAATTGTTAATACACACTCACCAGCATGGATAGGCTGCATTGCTGTTATACCAGAGGGTCCTGCAGATGTGAAGAAACTAATGTCAGTGGGCACAACTGTGCCATTGTTACTGAGTATGATACAGGTCAGTAGTACAACAGTCGCCTTTCACAGGTCAGCAGCTAATATTGAGGATATCACACTTGCACATTAAATACTATGGTGACAGCTACAAACCAAGGACACACCTCACACATGCATTAACTACCAGTGTACACAACAGTCAACTATACATATGGCATATTACCTGCATGTTCACTGTCTTGCTGCTGTGTGGCTCCAGCCTCCATCATAATGCATGTCTGCTGCTGTTGTTGTTGCTGGTGGACTGGAGCCACTACACTCATGAGTAGTCCCTCCAGTCTGGTGAGTGGGGGATGTGTAGCCACCCCACCACCTGTGGCGACCTGTTGCCTGTGGATATCCGACGCACGCTGACGGACATGTCTGATTAAATCACTGCAGTGATGTTGTACCTGCTCATATGTCCTATTATGCGCGCCTATGTCATTTACCCGACGGACAAGGTCTTGCCACAGTGCAGCCCTCTCCTGCTGATTCTGGCTGGTGCAGGAAAAGAGTATTGCATAATCCCGCACCAGGCTCTGGTGTATCTCCTCATCCTCAGCTGTGGAGTAGGTGGGATTCCGCAGGTGGGCCATGTACCTGAGAAAGAAAATAACCTGGTATCAGCAATATATGTCAGCAGAATTTGGCACACATACTACACATGCTACTCGACTGTTATGATACAACATATCTCACATATGTAGCATCTGTCTGTCTATTGGTGGATACACATGTAGATGGCCAGGTATCAGTGCTCAGCCAGCAACTGTGCAACAGTACCTGGCAGACTCCATACGACATACTACCAAACCCCAGCAGTCAGAACACTGATTCAGGTCAAGAGCACCTCCTCACTCTGGGGGTTTGTATCTAGGTGCTGTATGGCCTACATTGTCAACTACTGTGAGCTGACCACACACTGATTGCCCTGGATATACATATCCCACCTCCACCACCAGCACAAACGACTATAGTGCATAACATTACAGATACAAACTTTACACTTTGTAACAGTGATATGGTATCCTTTCAGCCCACTGGGCCAGTGGCAGATACAACCCACAATGCTGACCCCTAAACAATTGCTTACTACAGACATCTCCGAGAATGCATGGATAATGCAATCCCATATATGACCAAGACACTCTCCACAAAGGGACAGCATCCTGTCTGGTGGACCCCGGCCATAGACAGATTGTATTACAGAAGATGGAAGCTACTGCAAGACAGAGCATAATTCACTAAAGGGAGGGCATGTCTGAGCAGCACTGGTAAGGATCTATTTTCCATCATACAAAATACATGGGCAACTTTGAGAGGGAAATCAAGAGTGACACTACAGATAACCAGAAGGCCTTCTTCAGTTATGTTAGCAACCTGGTCAGGAGCCATCCTCTATGCCCATAGGTAGTACACAACAACAAATATTTCACTGACACCACAGATATCGACAACATTGTGGCAGACAGGTTCAGTGCAGGTGTCACCCCGCCCTCGCCCCTGAAATAAGGCATAGTTATCCCAGCTGACTGTAACCTCCCTGTCATCACAGATGCCCAGGTGAGAGACACCCGCAGGACAGCAGAATACACAACATGGATGGGACCTGATGGTATCCCCAGTTGCATGCTACATAAACTCTGACAGGAGATAAACACACATATAGAAGGGCTATGTAACACTAGCCTGACTACAGGATATGTACCTGTACACTGGCGCACAGCAGCAGTGGTTCCACTCCATGAAGGAGGCACCTCAACATACCAATACAATACAACACAATACATTACATTACAATACAATACTATACAATATGCTATTGCCCCTGGGTCTACAGCAGCGTACTGTTCAGCTACCCTGACCATTGTGACACATGTGGTGTGATGGTACCTGCTGCTGTCACACAGTTACACAGGGTGACTCATATGGCATATTACCTATCTGACTAACATTCAGCAGGGGTATGTGTGGCATGTACTCATGGGGAGTCTTGCTTCTTAACACTGTGTGGTTTATTGCAGGGTATGTCTTATCTGTGGGTAGGAACTCTTACCTCCACATGTGCACTCTATTGCAGTGGCACGGATGACACACAGCAGACATTTAGGTTGTGGATGGTGTGAGGTGTTACTATGGTTGTTGGACATCTGTCATGGGTGTGACTTCCATATGTAAATCCGGGAGTGGTAACCTCTATGTGGGTAGCATATGTGTACTCTGTGGTGTTGTCAGTCACTGTGCATTGGTAATGTGTTTGAGTGCATTGTCACAGTGTTGTACATGTCACTGTGTCCTTCTCCATATCTGTAGCTGTCATGTGAGGTCCATACCATGGCATCCATTATGTGGTGTGGAGGGGTACACCGACCTACATGTCCATAGCTGACTCACCATGTCCGCTGACACATACCATGTGCAGGTATTCCAGGGATAGTCTGCCACTGTGAATATCATTGGGGCCACTATTGTACACATTTATGACCCTGTTCACCCCTGACACATGCAGTGGTGTGCAGCCAATCACATATCTGGTGGTTACTGGTGTAGGTGATCTGGAATGTGGTATGGTACTCCGGATTTGACACTGGTGTTCACTCCATGCCTTTGTCACCAGGCACCTGTTGCAATACATCTGTACACATGTGCCTCACTCAGAATTTATATACATCTCTCTCTCTCTCTCTATATATATATATATATATATATATATATATATATATATATATATATAGATATATAGATATATAGATCTATATATATATATATATATATATATATATATATATATATATTTATATATATATATATTTTGATATACAAATACACATATATATATTGATGTACATATATAGATATAGATGTGGAGGGGGCACAGAGGGGTGTGAGTGACAGAGGGGTGGGACAGGCTGTGTTGCAGGTCGTCATATACAGTCATACCTGTAGGTAGTCAGATCAGTCTGTCTATGTATATGTATCTACATATATCTATATCTGTATGTGTGCATTACATAGATATGTTTGTACAATATTCTATCTACATCTGTCTATGTATTCCTACATCTCTCTCTCTATGTATGTATACATATATGCATATCATATATATGTATATATATATATATATATATATATATATATATATATATATATATATATACACATACATATGTTGACATACATACGTATCCATATGTTAGACAGGTATATCAACATATTTGTCTACCATACTGTATACACACACTAACATACTGCTAAACATACATAACTGTGTAACCTACTTTGTACATGGCACTACAACCTACAATCAAACAACATTGATATGTGCACATAGATGCTCTCACATACAAATGTATGTACAGCCTTCACTGATAGTTGCTGTATGTCCCCTGCCCTTTACACATCTTCATATACATATGGATACAGACCAATGACACATATGGAGGGTTCACAGTATGTAGACCTTTATAGTATTACTTTACATTACCTGTGTTTGTCACAGCTGCTTGTGTTGCTGTCTTGTTCTCTGTCCTGCTGCTCCACTTCCCAATTGTCAGCTTTCAGGTAGCTGTTGCTGAACAATTTGTTTCTGTCTGCTTAATTGCAGTTTTCTCTGTCTCTGTCTCTGTCTCTGTCTCTCTCTCTCTCTCTGTCTGTCTCTCACGTCCTTTACAGGGTGCAATGAAAGTATTGCATGCGTGGACATGGAGTACAGCATACTTTTGTAGGTATCTGCATATGCCCATGTGATGGCCTCTGCACCAATTGTTAGCCAGCATTTGCTAATTGCATGCAGCCAGTTGTGTACTGATTGCAGTTCTCACTGTGATTTCAGAACAGTGTTATAAAAAGGTATGTGAGATAGGCGTAGCCCTTTCAGATTTTAAGGGCACGGACCATGCTGTTATGCTGTGGACAATGTTCTGTGAGTGTAAAGGTTGGTATCTCTCTCATATTTCCAGGTGTGTTGTAGATTAACATTCCTCCATTCATTTCTCCAGTTTCCTGTACTAACTGTGTATGTACACTGACACCTACAACTACTACTACTGTTAATGTGTGTGTGTGTGTGTGTGTGTGTGTGCTTTCCTTTCACTTTTGCTTGCACTCTGTTGCTAAGGCTTCAATAGTTGCCCTTTACAGTCACTACTTGTATGCCTGCTAGGTGTCTTGACTGTAGTGTGCTGCTGTAGCTTTCCTATTTTCCATGTACATTCACACCTTGGAATGCTTGCTATATCTGCTAGGGTGTTACAGCATGCAGTGTGGTCTGGTCATGGTGTGGGCCTTGATATCTATTAGGGTATTTGAGTATGCTGCTGAGCAGGCCCCAGAGACTTTCAGGTTCATCTGTTATGTGCCTCATGGAATGGTACATATCAGTGGGGTACACATTAAAATGTCTGGTATGCTGCAGTTGTGACTGTGGGTTAGCATGAGCATATGTATTACTACACTTTTTCTGCCATGCAAGTGGTGAATACTTTCCGGACTCCATAGTTACCATTGCATGTGTTACACCTTTCTGCCTACTGTTTGTACATTTCACATGGGGTCTGTGGGGCATCCTGTAAGTCATTCACTGTTGCTATGTCTAGGCTCTTAACTATTCAAATATGGTGGTGTCGGACCCGTCATGTGTACAGATATTTGCAGGTTGCCCACATTTCTGCCTCATATTTTGGTCAATATCTCATGCACACCTTTTTCTGGCAAGTCACTCTGGGCTCAAGTCAGACTATGGTGACAAACATTCAAGTTCCAGACTGCATACCCTTCCAAACATCCCACAAAGTGCAGACCCTGTTACTTTCTGAACTGTCTGCATTTGTTGTAACATTATTTGTAATGTGTCCCTGGTTTTGGGCCTTTGCTCCACATATTTTATTACTTGGTCCAGATGTGTTCCTGTAAGAGGTTGTGGGGTATGGGCAGTGCTTATCATGCTGTGAGTATGTGTGTGTCTTGCAAGGTGCTATAGTGACATTATTACCTACTAGCTTCCAACTAGCATGGCTGTTTCTGTTCACACACTATTATTATGGAAATCCACTAGTTTTGATAGTAATTCTAAATGTCATGCTTTGTGTACTACACATCTATATTCCCTTTACATTCATTCCTACTATTACATGATATATTTACTTTAGCACAATGTTCTTGTATAAGAGTCATGGCTTAGTGGTAAGTCATGCAGACTACAGTTGCCAAGGTCCTGGGTTCGGGACTCACAGTGGGATTTTATTTTGCTTTTGAACCGAGTACAGGACCTGTCAATCAAAGTGACTAAAGCACTTTTAAGCAGTTGTAACCGGGTTAGCGCTGGTTTGCGCAGAGCTCATGCATGTGCACTGGCGGTTAGCTCCACGCACACAAGCGCACACCCGATTACAACCACTTAAACGTGCTTACTCTTGCGCACACCTGCGCTATTTTCTTTGAAAGAAAAGAAAAATGGGGAGACAGGAAATTGGTGAAAAAGGGGTCACAAAGAGGGTAAGACAGTAGGGAAACAAGCTTGGGATGTGCAGGAGGGATGTAGGTAAGGCCCATAGCTGCCCATTTCTTCATCAGCAACAGCTGTGCATACGTATGTAATTTGGTGTGACATTTGAAACCTTCCACCCCTGAGAGAGGTGTCAGGACAACAATAATACTTGTTGTACAGCCAATTGGAATTGATAGGTTCCATGTCCAGTAGACATGTGTGTGGAATGGGCAGCTATGTATGGGGCATAATTTTTTTGTGGGTACAGAGTGCCCTTTTTTTTTTTTTTTTCAGGTGAGAGTGGTATGTCAGGTGAAGGTAGTCGGTACAGCTGGGGAGGTAGGTTGGGTAGGTAAACAGACAAGACAAACAAGACGCATACAGGGGCAGTGTATGACACGTGTGGGGGGTTACACAATTGACGGGGACGGAGGTTTGGATATCCAGAGCCCATGAGCCCACAGATGGCAACAGTGGAACTGATATCCCCACCCATAGGCAGTTGCCACTGTTCCTTCACTGCCCAGGATGGGGCTGTGCTGGGGACTGTGTAGGCGGGGCAACAGGCATGCCCGTTAGTTGAGCCACCCGTGCCTCGAGCTGGTGTAGGGGCTCAAGGACAGAGTCCCGAATCTCCCTATGCACCACAGTCCGGACGCTACGGAGGGTGAGTGGTGGATCTCCTCCGGCCACACTTGCAGAGGGGGGGTGAGCCCCATCCCCTGCAGCGCTTCCACCCGCATGTAGCACAGGGCCACCGGAGGAAGGTCCGGACTCGGCACTAGTGCCAGGTGCACTCGCCAGCTGAGGTGGGAGAGGTGGGTCCGCTGGAACCCGCCTTCCCTGTCGTACTATGTTTTGCATTATGTCATGACAGTTTGGGTTAGTGATATATAATACCATTCACAATTAGTTGTAACAGCATGCATTAGTATTCCCATTAACCAAACACCAAGATATTCACACCATTGAACAGCGTGCATAACACATGCATAATTTGAACAGAAATACACAGTCCAACAACATGCAGGGTTAATTGATGGCAACAGGCCATCAGGTGTGGATGTATGAACAGGGCAGATGCATCAACAGACATGCAAATATATATGACCCAACAGGACAAACGTCCAGGGGTGTTAATTGTGATTGCACATACCATTTTCACGTGGAATGGGTTATATGTAGTTATAGGGTGGGGTGAAGAAAGTAATATTAACACCTTCGAATAACAGTACATATGCTGTACATTTCTAATAGCTACAGTTATATACACACTACTGTTCTAACTACAGTTTCCTATATGATAACTATTTCAGCTTGGTGATAGGACTGTTAATGCAACATCAATATACATTTTATGGTTCTTCATACACATTCATATCTAGCTTTGTTCAGCTACATCAGGGCTACATTTGCTTTATATAGCTGTAGACAACTGTGGATGTTTGGTATATCAGACAAACATCCTATCTGCATATTGCAGACTGAGAGCAACATATCCTGATTTTGGGGTACACATTCCAGATGCAGCAACACTTTGAACAGATTTTGCTGTTTGGTTTTGAATCTCACATGCATTTCATTCTGTCTTGACTGCAGTATACTTTATTCAGGGGTTATTACTACTGTATTGCTGGATTCATGGCACTTTCTCACACTCTCTCACTTACTTTCATTTTACTATTCAGGATGGTACTTCTAGGCTTTATTGACATGTTTTAACAGTAGTTATTAAAATCCTTTCCAGCAGTCTCACTTCTGTCATGTTTCAGTATTTCCACAGGGATATATTTCACACATGTGATTTCATCATCTTCTGCAGCTATACTTTTCAGCCTGCTGCAGGTTGTGTGCTATTTTCTTACAGGCAGGGCATTTTTATTTCAGAATATATGTCGGACAGTTTCATGTTTAGGTTAACCTTACAGGCTGAAAACTCTTGTAATCAAGCAATACTTGCATACACTTTCACACTGTTACTTGCAGATTTTATTCCTTACTGACTACACTGCAGTCTTTTGCTGACTGTCATACTTTTATATTTCTTTACAGTTACTGGTAGTGGATTACTGACCTGCCTGGTGGCGCAACCGCACCAGCCTATCGCCATAGGCTCTGCGGTTCGCAGAACGGACACCTGCAGCTGTAATATAAATGAAGTAATATTGGAATACACATCTCCATAATATCAGCTAGTTTAATTTTTTACATACATAATTAAATGTTACTTACTCAGTAGTGGGGCGTTGGGTGTTTGCCGGGCCTCCTGGATCCAAAGGTTCAGTTGGACCTGCTTGCATCTCTTCAGGTCCGCATGGTGGTGACGGACCTGCTCACCAGTCCTTGGAATCTCTGTGGCACTGGTGAGATCATGAGCCAACCGGTCCCGTGCCTCAGCCCTGTATGCTCCCCAGAGGACCTGGCCCTGCATGAGTTGGGCCTCATGATTGTGGACTAGGAGCCAGGCCATGTACCTGGACTCCTCAACACCCCACCTCTGTGCTCTAAAGTGACTACCCTCTCCTACTCCTGACATTCTGCCTGCAGGTCTGTTCTACAATCGTTTCTGCTGTGTATTCCTGCCTATGGGGCTTATATAGTCCGTTTTTCCCGCACATATCTGTGATTGGCCATTTTGGAATTGTATCAACTTCAGTAAACCTGCATTGTCATGCTGTAGTTTGTATTCATTCCTATATATTAGCTATTATTGCATTTACAGGTACTGCTGTTGTGGCTTAGTGGTTCTGTACCTTGACTGTAGTGTATCGTATCCTAGGTTCGAACCTGGCCACTGCTTTTTATTTTTCATGACTGTCTAGACATGCTGAGGGGTGTGTCTGTGTAAAGGCAGTTTTGATACGGCTTGCTCAACGTTGCCCGTCGGTTAGCTTGTTTGCGCGGTGCGCAGCTACACGCCAATAGGGTACGCTGGTTTAAGCCTCATTTGGCTATCGGCATGCATATTACGCTCAGCTCAGCTAGGGGCACATAGATTCAGCATGTTAAATGACTACTCAGCTACGGGCACTCATTTTGCACCAGTTAAACCACTGCTCATTTACGGGCACATGCACTCACTCTGTTAAACTGTAGCTCAGCTATGAGCACATCTGGCATTTTTTCTTCTTTTGTTACCTCACATGTCTTCAATATAAATGGGCTATTTCATTACATTTTACATGAATTGTGGTTTTATGTGTACATATTTGTCAGGGACTTGTTTCCTGCTTATTTTGAAAAAAAAAGGAATTGGTGTTGTGGGGGTTCGAACCATGAATGCCTGCTCTTCAGCCGACATCTCTACCGCTACGCTATTGCTTCCTGGCTTATTTAGCATATTTAGTTCTTATATGCTTTCCCACTGACTGCTAACTGTAGCTGCTTACGGCACGCCAAGAAATGCGCACCCACGGTTAAACATCTTTACAATTTAAAAAAAATATATAACATGTTCATTTATATATCTTTTATGTTTATAGTCCGTAGGGGCATGCGTTGTGTTGTGTTTATTCACATTTCCGTGGACTCTGTTGTGGGTGTTTACTTTGGGCACTTTTACACTTCTGGGAGCGTGTCCGCTTGCAGGGCTCGGCCTACGGACACGCCCCCTACTGTCTTACATGGACCGTGTTAGACTTAGGTGTGATTCAGCATGCTCTCATGAATATGTAGAGCATGCTGACATCACTCCGTTTTACTGCAGCCTCCGTGTAAGAGTTATAACTCTTACACGGAGGCTTTGTGAATCCTGGGGATTGTTATCATTGTTTAAATTGCATTAACTATTGTGCTTACTCCTTTTAAGAGGAAACTTCTTGCAGCTATGTGCAATTTCAAGGTATGTAAGAGAGATATTGATAGGGAGTAAATGAGACCGGAGAATATTCAGATGAAGTAACATTAGTCTAAGGTTACAGAGTAGTCAGGAAGAGATTAGGAGCAGACACCAGATTACTGGCTCAGAAGAAGGCCAGCCAGAATGATCAGTAAACCAGAAGAGTATCCTGGTGATCTTTATGTCTGACATGCATGCAAAGATCGCATTTATTTTTGGTTTTACTGTGACAGTCTTTTAAGCTGAGACCACTTAAACATTTATGCCACAGTAAACCCCAGAGTCAAGCTGGTATAATTTCTAGAGACTATTTATTCTGCAAAGACTTTAAATACTTCTGTTTTCTACCAAACTGTCAAAAGGTTTTTATTTTCTTTGGATGAAGCCATCCCAGACTGCTATTTTGCATTAATCTCTCTCTTTTTTTAAAAACCTAAAGGTGTCAGCTGTTTTACATTCCATGTTGATGCATACAAGATGCACTAGTTTCTGACATTACAAATTCCCCAAAACCAGCTGATGCTAGAGGAGAGAGGTCTTTTTTCTTCTTTTATGTGCTCTGTGGCGCTGAGGCACAATGTAGGTGACAGTAAGGTGTGCCATCCTTCAGTATTACTTCAAGTGATCTGTTCATGCAGAAACTAAAGAGGCAGTTCAAAGTTGGAGCCCCTGATGGAAGTCTGCTACCCCAATGTGCTGCAGCATAGATACCATGAAACAAATCATTCAAGTCACAGCTGGTACTACTGAAGGCATGGTATCAGCAACCCTGACCATGGTTATACTTCAAACTATACCTCCCTTGATGCCCCTAACTCACAAAAAGGTCTAGAAACTTATATAGCAACCTTTGATTAAATTGCTACCCAGGAAGGCTGGGATCATGTTCAATTGGCTTGAATTCTGGCTGCACAACTCACCAGAGATCCGCTCCTTGCCTATATGTACATAAAACATATTGAATATAAGGATTAGGAAAAGTGAAACCCTGCATGTGAAAATAGGCAGGGACCACTGCAGAAACTCAAGCAGTCAAGTTTCATGAATGGACTTACAGTAAAAGCAAAACTGTAAGGTCTCGTGTATCAAAATGTAAGCATGTAGTCACCCTATGCTTAGATCCAGAAGGCAAGAGTAAAGGGATTATAACTTTAACATCAGTCACTGGTAGATTTAACCAAGTACTGCATAATGTTGCTAAAAAAATTGGAGTGACAGTCAGACCCATGGGAGACAAAGCTTTGTAACACTTGTTGAAAATGCAGTGTGCTATGAAATCTCTATGAGTGTGCGAGTGCAAAAGTAATTTGCAGGACTATGCCTAAACGAAAGGGAGCATGCATTAATATTTTATATTTTACAATGTGGGAGGAGTGAAGACATAGTAAAGTTCTCTATTAGTGATTGCAATGAAGGCAAAATTAATATAAATGATTGGAATATTGATAGGGAGGTTGTTAATCTAGGACCAATGGAGTCTGCTGCTATCCTACTAACAAGTGCATCCTGTTTTTGTGCCATCAGTAAGCTCATAAAACATCTTGTACTTTTAGAGGAAAAAAAGAAAACTACAGGATTTCTAGAGTCTTTTATGGACAGTTAATGTGGGAACTGAAATCCTAGTCCTCTTAAGATGTAGAGGTTGTGTGCATTCATGGTGACAAATAAATGGCATCTGAGAACTGTAGAAGAAATCCAGACAATATCTGGAAAGTCAGACACCCTGTGGCTGAAGTTTCATACCTTACACATAATGGGATTAATGCAAAAGGCTTTCTCCATTTTTAAGGAAATATGCAGACATGGGAAGATGAAGATATAACAAAAGCCGCAGTCAAGAGCCTCAAAGATCCCACAGAAGAACTCAGCATTGCTTGTATTGACAGGCTCAACAGGATGTATGGGCAAGGCCAGTGTTACAATTTTGAGGGACGAATGAAAATGTCATGTCAGGGTACCAGTAATTTGGTGTGTGCCTCTGGATACTTCCAGACTAAATATTATCCTATCTTTGCCAATCCTCCTATGCAACCTGTTACCCCATGCTAGAATTCTGCAGGAATAGAACACACAGACCTGTGGCAACAATGTACTTAGATTTTGACATGCCTGTGCACCACACCAAGGTGACCTATCCCACAGTGGAGGTATTGAAAGTGACTGGCATTTAACACTAATGATGTTTTATTACAATAACCTTATGTACAGTGATGTCCTTAGGTGAAATGGTGCCCTAGTTGTAGGAATAACCTTATGTACAGGGATGGACTTAAATGAAATGGTACCCTAGGTGTAGGAATAACCTTATGTAAGGGGATGGTCTTAGGTGAAAAGGTGCTCTAGGTGTAGGAGTAACTCTATGCACAGGAATGACCTTAAGGTGAAATGGTGCCCTAGGTGTAGAAGTAATCCTATGTACAGTGATGACCTTAGGTGAAATGGTACCCTGGGTAGGAATAACCCTATATATAGGGATTACCTTAGGTGAAATGGTGCCCTGGGTGTAGGAACAGCATTATGTACAGGGGTGACCTCATTTGAAATGGTGCTCTGGGTGTAGGACTAACCCTTTGTACAGTGATTACCTTAGGTGAAATAGTGCCCTGGGTGTAGGAGTAACTCTATGTACAAGGATTACCTTAGGTGAAATGGTGCCCTGGGTGTAGGAGTAACTATATGTACAAGGATTACCTTAGGTGAAATGGTGTCCTGGGTGTAAGGCTCCTTGATGCCACAACCACTGCCAATTGCTTCCCCCTGTTTTCCCCAATGTTGGCTTATCCATACTATACAAATTGCTTTTTCTTTTTCTCAAGCTTTAGTTTGCTCTTCAGCTTTTTCCGGATACCATGGTTTTCTAGATGATCTGATGTGAATTTTAAAGCTTTTTTATCTTCTTATAAACAGTTTTTTCATCTGATGATGTCCTCAACAAAAATCACAGCTAAGGAAAGAAATTCAGTGTTGTCTGAGTTTGGTTTCCTGGTATCCTTTATGCACATCCTAACTGGTCAAGTCAGTAATAACTGAGTAGGAAATAATGTAATTATGCTGAGGGTCTGGGGACCAGCAGTTCTCCATGTCCCAGGGTTATAGATGCTCTAAGTTGCACATTAGAGCATTTTCTAACCTTTTTGATCTCATGATGTTCTGTAAAAAATCATAAGTAAAGAAAGAATTTCATACTTTTTTAAAGGGAGAATTAAGTTGTGTCCATGACTCAATGTTTAAAACTGCGAAAATAGCAGCTCACAATAATATGATTACACAAATGTTTACGAGGATACATCAATAATTTCTGGGCATGCTGCCTGCCTTCCTTTTCCCCAAAAAATATAGTCACATTGTATAAATCCCTCTGGTGTCACCTTGTGATGAAACAGACATACATATACTCAACATGCCTCCTCACCCCTACCTTTAAAAGGCATCCACCTTCTTTGTACCCCTCCCATGTCATGCTGGAACAAATCTGAGAGAACAAAGAGAACACATTAACATACCTTTACCTATTAGTGTCAGCTGTATGTAAACAGCATGCCTCCTTACCCCTATCCCCAGATACCTATATAGGTGTCTGAAGTTTGAGTTTGACAAAGGAGAAAAATTATGATCAAAATAATGTATTCCAGTTTGCTGCCCCTGGACAGTACACTGCTGCTACAGAAGCTAGTATCCTTTCCACATATCTCAACTATTTGGGAAAATTAATGGAAATAATGACCACAGTGTCTCCAGTCCCTACATAAACTATAAAGATTTTCTCTTCAAATATCTAATGCTTGATTATGATGAAATTAAAAAAAGAAATATTAGCACCCCATCCCCAGACCTACATAACCCACAACAACCTTCTGTGCACACTTTGAGCAGGAGTAGTTTTAGAACTGGTGGAATTGAAGGCATATAGCCCAGAATGTGGAAGTCACTAGGCATTTAAAAGCTTTAAAAGTCGAGATGTTCTATGATGCATGCTATGTCTTATAATTGAAAGATAATAGTTAAGTGCATTCAATTACATCTATCCAGAAGACTTATCTATGTGCCTGGCATTATTGTGTGTTTTTGTAGATTAAAAAAACAAAACGAAAAAAAAAAACATATATTTTTTACCCAGACACAGACAAACATATATGCACATGCATACAGTGATACTATCCCTGACAAGTCAGGTCTGTCATGAAATGTATACACACACACACACACACACACACACACACACACACACACACACACACACACACGCACACACGCACACAAACACACACACACACACACACACACACACACACACACACACACACACACACACACACACACACACACACACACACACACACACACTCTCTGCATGCCTTCAAGGAAACTGGAGAAATGCCAGTTCACCTACTTTATGTATTTGCATTGCTAAAAGAAGAGAGGCAGAGAGGACATGCAGACTCCACATAGAGCAAGCCACAGTCAAGAAGACAACCAGATCAAATCAGGTCATTAATAAAATCATAAACATTTTCAAAGCCATTCTTGCATATAAAAAATAAGATCATGAATGAAACAAAAATATCTTCAACCAAACCACTTACAGAACTCAGAAACATAAATATAATCATCCTCAAAATCTGCACTGCCAAGTTAGAATAACTTGATTCAAATGGAGAATGTATGGATGTGCCAGTTTTTGACGGCAAACTTGATCATTAAAGGAAAAACAGCTGTTTTTTTTAAACAACATTTTTAAAGTTCTGCTACATACACAGTAAATGGACTATCTTTAAGATATTGATAAATTGATCTACTGCCACTAGCATGTCTAATAGTAGCATGCAATCATACATCAAATAAAACCCAAAAGATACCTGATGACCAAAGAATATCATTAAGCTTTTCAAGCAAATCTTGTGAATCCTTAATAAAATAATACTCAGCAGGTCACTTCTT
>NC_056739.1:506515057-506520057 GCF_019279795.1 Protopterus annectens
TAGTTATTAAGTCTAGGAATTGTTGGTCATATCCTACATTGAAGGCATAGGTGTCCCAGTTTATTGAAGACAGTTGAAGTCATTCAAAATAATGGAGTGTTTGCTTCAAGGGACGTAATTTAGAACACTGAGGAACCTTACATTCTCATCAGGTGACAATAAGGCTGTTTTGTAGTAAGCTATTAGTTGATAATTAGTCCCATGTAAAATGATGTTTGGTTCAAATGGCTCATTTTGTGGGTTCCTAGGAATCTGTATGGAGGTAATACATTCCTTGACAAATATGGAGACTCTACCACAGTAGCTATAGGGTTTGAAGGCATGAATAGCTTAGTCAAGGTATAGAAGGAGTGCTCTCTCTAAATTAAGACTAAGCTTGGGTGACTACATGGATGTGGATGTTTTCTAAATGCAGGAGTGCCTCACATTAATTGTTTATACTCCTGGGATTGAGAAGAGCCAACTTAATGTGATCTGATGCAGTTATGGGATGATAGAGTTTAAACCGGATGATACATTGCAGCTAAACTTGAGTGAACTTTGCAGACTTGTTTAAAACAACACCCACTTTTGAAAAATTCTTGACATTTAGTGCAATTTTAGAATAATAAGGATGTTTTTCACATTAAAAAGGCACATTCGGTATGCATTGTAGAGGTTGGCTAGGTGCCCTGAAGGTCAACAAACATTCATAACAAGATGGATTAATAGAATTAACACTATTTAGAACTCATACAGACAACATTGCCTCAAAAGTCCTGTCTGTTTCAAATTATATAAATATATCTCACCCCTCCTCTCTCCAGCTGCATTTACAGCTAGAGCTAAGGATGTTTGCAATTCTAGATTACATCAGACACTACACAATATTAGTCTTCACTCAACCCACAACAATCAAACACTTCAAACAGCTGAAAATAACACATGCAGATTTTTGCTGTCATAGCCAACTACAGAACCCATTGTTGTGATTTAGGAAATAATGTCCACTGGCTGCCAGTTACTTACTAAATACTTTACTGCTAGGCAACCTAATTTGCAAAATACTTAACTCGTTTACTGCCCTCTCTTGCAAACAAAGCTCCCCATTATAGTCAAGATGATATATTATCACTTGCCAGACCAAAATTCAGACTTGCTATTGGTGAAAAAGCCTTTTCTGCGGGGCCCATTCTATGTAATAACATGCCTAAAGAAGTATAAAAAAAAAACAGTGCTTACATACCTTCAAAAAAATCCTTAAAGAATTACAAGAAAATGAGGCTAAGGGCACTTGCTTCAATGATTCTGGCTGATGCTCAGCAGCTCAGACTCATTTCTTAAGCAGCAATTTGGATGAAAGAGGTTCTAGAGGGTACAGGCCCCTACAAAACAATGTTTAAAAAGTGGCATTTTTCACATTTTGGCTATTTTGCATCTTTGTGAGTCAAAATCTTAATAGTTTTGACATTAACAGCAACTGAACTTTAACCAGTGTTTCTTTACCCAACTCACAAAGCCCATAATTTTCCACCATGTGAAAATGGAATCACCAGTACTATAACATGTATTTATTTATTTATTGCTTTTATTTACCATGAAAGTCTGCCTGGCACAAGTCCCATTTTCAGCGGAGGCTCAGAGAGAAATGCTTCATTTTGCAGGGTGAGTAGAAGGCAGTTATACAAGATTTATATAATAAATGTACACACATTGAATATTAAATGTACATACATAGAATTATAATGATATGACAGTTAATGAAAAATACAGTAAAATATTAGTTAATATCAATCTTATAAGAGTCTAGTTACTTTCAAAAGGAATCAGATGTAAATAGATATTGAGTAGGAGACTGAAGCAATTATAGGATGAAGATGGTTACAAATTATGGAGTATTGAGGTCCAGGTAAAAGAGAGATAGAGAATTGAGGAGGTCCAGGTAAAAGAGAGATGGAGATAATAGTGGAGAGGGGTAGATGATAGTCGGATATTTAGACATTGTGAAGAAGGAGCTGTATCACGGCCAGTTACAGAAAAGAGGGGTGACAGTAAGGGTTTGGAGATTATCCTGTAACATCACATGTACAAAGCTGGCAACTGAGTATGTAAGACTTTAGTTGAGTATTAAATGGTTTTATTGAGTGTACTTTATTGCTAGTGAGTAAGGCGCGGTGGTACAGCGGTAGCGTTGCTGCCTCACAGCAAGAGGCTCACCTGTTCAATTCTCGGCTGGAGTGCCTTCTGTGTGGAGTCTGCATGTTTTCCCCGCAGTCGAGTGGCCTCTGAAAGACATGTGTGAATGGGCGTGCCTTTGCCTAAGGTTGGGTGTCGGGTTGGCAACTCGGCACCATAAAAATCTACTGCCAATCATTAGCTGTCCGGAGTTCCGATGTGTCGACCCCTAATCAGGAAAAGACAAACAACAACTTGTCATATTGCTAGTGGGATTGAGTTACAGGAATTATCAAAATGGTAGGAGAGTAGTGATTTGCCAGCAGAACTGCTGGGTTTGGATAAATGTAATAGGTATTTGTCCGCTGGTCTGGAAGGGTTATATAGTTGTATGAGATTAAAAATGGGTGGACAAATGTTAGATTTATACAGAATATTATGCATTTGTGGAAGTTGTGAGTAGGTTACATAATGTGTTAATTCCAGCCACTGTAATCCCCTTAGAGAAGCATAGTGGTGGGTTCTGTTTGGAAAGTTGGCAGTGAATCATGCTATTTTGTAGTAACATCACTCAAGTTTATTTAGCAAGGTCCCTTGGATGTTGTTAAGGATAGGAGCCGAATATATTAAAGTAGGCAGGAGGAAAGAAGAGGTAATGGGTTCTGATAAACCCCTGCTAAAAAATGAGATGAAAGCACTAAACCAACCCTTTTAATTAAATCGCTTTTTTATGTTTTAGTATTGGTGACTGCATTTTTTACACTGTGAAATACTATGGCTGTTTTTTTTTTCCTGTGCTTATTGCTTTTTTATACTTCTGCTGGAACAATATGTTTTTATTTAATTTGCTAACTCACAAAAGCATATTCTGTAGCTTGTCTAGCTGTAAAAGGCCATGTCCAGTTATATTACTACCTAACACCTAGCAGATATGGCCTGTTAATCATATGTGTTCTATTACCATTCCACCACAAACTGTAACAACCTAAAAATGTAAATAATTCCTTATTAGTAAAATGTTATGGTTGAAAAAGTTAAACTGTTCAGAAATGCTTCAAGAAGTGTCATTACATGCTGTTTCTTTATATGTATAATTCTGCTTTGAATGTGTTGCTTGGTGGCCTCTGCATGATCTATAAAACAAATACTGATCTGTTTTTTTTTCTGGAAGGTCTGTGCAAATACCTGACTAGGGAACCTAAAACTGAAAAGGAATATCAGTAGCATTAAAATAAAGTGATACATTACACAACAAAGAAAAGCACAGAAATAAGTAATGAATAACAACTAAAATAAAATAAAAAAGACCAAACTGTCAGACTATTTAATAAACCAGGTATAATGAGTGTTTTTATCATAAAAAAAACATACAGTTCAGGAATTCATCAGACTGCAAATTAATCATTACAGTCTCAACCAGTTTTAAAAGGGAACATCATATTGTGACTCAGATCAACCAATCATAGTCAAACAATTATGACTATTAATCCTTCAAATATAGTTGCTTTAAAATACATTTAAAACTTAAAGCATCATCGATGCAAGTTTTATCCAGGGCATTCAGTAGTACCTGGCATCTAAATTCTTTAACTTCTAACAACTTTTCTCTATCTTCTTCCCTCCCTGACATCCTTTTCTTGATAATCTAAACCATAAAGTAAAATTTCCTGCATTTGCCACATTCTTTGGTATGTACATACATAGCATTTATTTTATTTTATTTATTTATTTCACACTTGCTAACCAGGCTAGTCCAACTGGATACATGTCCATTTTCAGCAGAGGCCCGGGGAGAAAAGCTCCACAATCACAATATTATTTACAGTAAGAGACATTTTACAAAATGGAGGTACATTACAGTTTTTTACCATACATTCAATTTTTGCTTACACATTTTAGTACATATCAGGTATAGTTAGTCATACAAAGAAATCTCAAGTAAAACTTTTTAACTGTAGAGACAGGCACACTTTTTAGGTAACAGAAAAGTAACTAGCACATACAGTTAAGATGATTAATACCCATAGATAAGTGAGATAGTTAGTCAGGGTTAGCACAGGGGCATAGCCATTGTGGTTTAAGTTATGGTTTCAGTTTGCTTTTAAATAGGATGATTGAGGAAAGGGAGGTTAGGTCACTGGGGAGGGAGTTCCAGGTTTTGCCCACAGTATTAGAGAAGTCACCAGCCAAATTGTTAGTTTTACCTATTTACACAGGTTGTTTATTAGATGAGCGTAGGGTCTTGAGGTTGCTATAGGGGGTGATAAGATTTGTAAGTATTGGTGTGTTAGTAGGTTGATACATGATCTTGTGGGCAACTGTTAGTTGGTTAAATAGTAGAAGATTTGGCAACTCTAAGCATCCTAGCTGTTTAAGATTGTGACAATGAAGGGTTCTGTAGGTAGATCCAGTTGCAAATCTGACAATGTTATTGTAGGAGATGGCCAGCTTGTTCAAGTTGCTTTTGCAAAGTTTAGTATATATATATATATATATATATATATATATATATATATATATATATATATATATAATTGAGGCGTAAAGTAGGGTAGAGATTAAGTGGGTACGGGCAATAGTGAACCTGGCTAGTGGGGTCAGAAAGGGTTTGATCCTGTAGAGGGAACATAGTTTTTTGTTGACTGTTTTTATAGTACTGTTTACAGGGAACCAAAGGTAAGATTGTTATCTATTAGTACCCCAAGTAGTTTTGTAGTAGGATCAGGAGAGATGATAGTACCATTACTTGATGTAACAGTAAAATTAAGTGGGGAGGCTCTGTGGGTGGGAGTAAATAGTAGTAGTTTTGTTTTTTTTTGGGGTTTCAAGATAAGACATCAGTGTAG
>NC_056739.1:506525057-506530591 GCF_019279795.1 Protopterus annectens
TCAGACAGATGGGACCTTGATTTAATGTCTCATCAAAAGTACAGCCCACCCAGGAATGCAGCATCCCCTTTATACTGCATTACATTCTCAGCACCGGGAAATTAATCCAGTCACCTGGAGTGACAATAGAGCTCATAACTTTCTGATCTTTAAGCACCAAAGGCAGGTGTGCTTCCTGTTGAGCTACTGACACTGCAGAAATGCTCAGTGAGTGTTAAATGAAGTAAGTGCACTAATGCATGCAGATTTTTTTCTAGCCATATCTGAAGTCACAAGGGCAACAGTAAGGACTATATGCACCAATAATTTAGAGTATTCGCAAAGTTTCATGTTTTGGCAGGTGGCCACTAGTGTAATACATGACAACAATTGTTTGTTCCAGTAATGAGACTGGATACTGTTACAGGAATAAAACTACCAATAAGAAAATGCCTTGTACTTTGCTGAAGTGCCTCTCAGGCAAATACTTGGAGCATTTAAGATATAATGATCCTGTCACAGTCTAATGGTTGAATCACTGAGGGACCTTACTGGGTCAAGTAGGTCCAACTGGCCCATGACTGGCCCTGACAGAGTTCTCTAAAGAGATTATGAGACTTGAGAATTGTTACATTGTTTTTATTAAGAGATCTTAAGGATTTATGAGGAGAGCAAGTTGTTACTAAACTGAAAATTGCTAGACAATGTCCAATTATGTGGACTATTTTGAGCTGAGAGTAAAATATGTTAGTAATCCTAGTCACTTACTTGCCTGTAATGCACAACAATGGTGCACTGTACTAAGAATACTAAGAAGATTATCAGTATTTTTGTTATGAACCAATGTTATTTTATTGTAAGATTGCTCAGGTCTGTACAGGTGCAATTTATTATAATTTATATAATTGGTTAGTATAGAAGATGTCTACATTAAACTTGGTAGTAGCAGAGGTTTGGTTACAGGTAGTCTACTTTACTTGATTATTAAATGGTTAGACTTGTAGTAGCTTTGTACTCTTTTTGTAATAACAGATTTGCATATGTCAATCAAATTTCAAGATAACATCTATGATAACATCCAAATGTTTAGTATCCAAGACTTTTTTATATAGCAATGTCATATGCCAGGTAATGTGGAAATCAGTTTTTTTTTTTTTTTTAGCTGATAGGAGTCAGAGGCAAATAACAATAGCTTTGTTTTGTCTGGATTCAGCAGAGGACATGAATCTGTTAGTCATTGTCCAACAGTAAGTTGAGTATTTCTCAGAAGTACACTGTACCAGGAAAAGAAAATGCCTAAGTGTAAATTCTTTATTCTTCCCCTAGCTAAGGCCGTATATATTAATATTCACAAAAAAGTAGACTGTGCATGCAAAATAAAAGAGATGCAGTTAAGCCACATTTATTTATCTAGGTTCATAGGTTCATAGCTATATACTAGGCTAATGACCACCAGGACCTTTATAAGTCTAGTTGTGCAACCAACCCAATTGAGTCCCCATGTATCTTGGGTGTCTGTTAGCAGGGGTATGTTAGTTTGGTGTTGGCTAAGGGCTTTCTTGGGGGCAGTGTGTTAGTTATTTAATATTTTACTTACTGTCTGTCTCTGTCCATTAGAGACATGGGGGCCAGATTGGGAGTGAATTTATGATTTCTCATCCATTTATCAAGGTTACATTTGAATATGATTAGGAATGAACTCTGCTTCACATGGTTGGAGAGCCTATTCCATACGCAGGTGTCCTTTGAGACACATATTGGTCTCACCAACATATTCTATTTATTTCACAGACAAAGTTTAAATCCTTGGATATAGTATTTATGGTGCTGTTCATTTGCAGCTGTGTAATAAACATCCATCAGGGATGGATCTGAGGATGACTAATATGCAGGCATAGATCGCCTCTCAGTAATGTGTGAGATTGGGTATAAAAATAGGGACTTAAGGTGAAATGTGTAGGACATTGCATTAATACCCTGGATTATCCTAGTGATGATCCTCTTTGGATTTTCCAACTGTTGCTAATGTCTGGTCAGTTACATGCTGAAAGGTATATTGTAGCAATGATGGTCTGACATGGGCTGAGTAAAGTAGTATAACTTCCTTGGTCCTGGATGCTAGTCCCTTACTTATAAGGTGGGCAAGATAGAATGAATGTCTTACTATCTTGGCTAGATGTTGGTCAAAGGCCAGATTACTGTCTACATATGTTCCCAGAACATTAACTACTGAGTCAACTCTTAGCAGTGTTTTATCAATGGAATAATTGACTTGTATGGACAATTTCACAAAGGGCAATATAATGCACTTCTTGGTGTTGAGTTTTAAACTTTGGCTTTGGGGCCAATCATTTGCCTATTTTAGCCCATCTTGAAGGACATTAGTGTCATGGAGGAATCTATGATAGCTACCAGTTTACAGTCATTTATGAACTTGATAAGCCAGAGGCCCATGCCATAAGCTTTGACTTCTGAGAAGTAGATGCTAAATAGGAGCAGGCCAAGCATGGATCTCTGAGGTAATCCACTGGTGACAGGTCTTTTGGTGGAGGTGGTCTCATCACTCCTGACTTCTTGGGTCCTATATGTGAACCAGCAGGCAACCCAGTGAGATATGTAGGGATTTATGCCTAGTTTGATGAGTCTGTCAACAATAACTGAGTGGGGGATAGTGCTGAACATTTTAGCCAAGTTAAGTTAGGTGGCATGTAGTGTCTTCCCCACATCCATTGCCTTACTGACCATCTCAAAGAATACTATAGCAATAACCCACGCCTGGGTGTGGGTAATGCTAAATTTACCCACGGTTGGCGTGGTTTGGTCCCGAGACCACCAGAGTTATTGCTATGACATTATTTAAGAAAAGAAACTGTTACTTTTCTTAAATAATGGCATTGTTTACTGCCCTTCCGCAGATGTCTGGCATCGCGGCAGTTCTGATGTACTGGCGCCTGCGCGGTATATCGAGAAAGCAAGATCTCCATTGCTTTTTTTTGTCTTCGCTATGTTAAATGAGTTTAACATGCGACAGATTTAGTGTTAAATAAGCAACGGACCCGTTGCTTATTTTAAAAATGGGTTTAACATGGCGAGACAGCTTTAAAATAAGCAACGGAGATCTCCGTTGAGAAGTTTTGTCTCACTATGTTAAACCCATTTAACATAGACAGTGTTTAAAAGAAGTTATACTAATGGAAAAAAGTCCGGGCGACCGGACCTTTTTCCATTAGTATAACTCGATTTACAATGGGCACGCTGGCCAATCAGCGTGCATGTTTTGGGGGGGATCATGGTATAATACCAGGTTAAGTAGGTAAGACCTTCCATTGGGAAACCCAAACTGGGATGGTCCAGTGTCTGTAGGTTGTCAATATCCCTACTGATCATTTTCATGACAATTCATTCCATGTCTTTGCATATTAGACTTGTCAGACTGATGGTTCTGTAGTTTCCATAGTCAATTGATAGACCACTTTTGTGAAGAAGGATACAGCCCTTTATTCACTTGATATATAACCTGTTTTGAGGCTGTAATTAAAAAGTACATCAAGTAGTCCTGAGAGTTCATGTTTTAAGCTACTTAGGAAGCAATACAATATTGTCAGAACCCACTAAAGCAGTGTTTCTGGCCTTGGCAGCACTGTCAGACAGGACCTTATCCCTGCTGATAGTTGAGGGGGAGGATATGCTAGAATGTATTTCACAGGGGTAAAGTTTGACCTGAATTTGTCAGCCAGCAGATTCACGGTGTCTCTTTTTTCAGTGAAGGTTGTGCCATTTTCCACCAATTCAGCACACTGCAGTATGTTATCTTTAAGGTACGGACATAGCTGGAGAAGACTTTGTGGTTGTTCTTAGCCTGATAGGCTATCCTAATCTCCAGTTGGCCTTATTGAACTTAATTAATCCTCTTTTTTCTTGTTTAGTTTGATCAGTGAGCTCTTGTCTTTATGAGAGCAGCTCTGTCTGATTTTGCCCGTGACTTTTTTCCTTTTGATATATACCCAGGTAAGGTTGGGATTCCATCAGTGTGGTTTACTTCTGGCATTTGTTGCAAGGTTATTTCTGGTAGGTTCAGCAGACTGTATGCAGCCATTCACATGTTTGCACAGAGTTTCTGTGAATAATTCTACATAGGTTGCTGCAATCATGGGTTCGGGCATTGAATTTTTAGAAACCATTGCTCAGAAGGATGTAGTTTGCTTTAGAATAGTTCATAACTGTTACAATTTTAGTTAGATTCTGAGTTGATTATTATTTTGAAGGAGACAGCTTTGTGGTCCGACCTCATCAGTGAAGACATGACACAAAGGAGGATGCTGTGCTCCCCTATGTTGGTTAGTACTAGGTCCAGTATCACTGAACCTCTGATTGGAGCGCATGCTATCTTGTTCAGGGTATTTGTGCTAATAAAGTCCAGGAAATGTTGTGCCCTTGAGTCTGAAACAGTGTATGCTTCCCAGTCTATATAGAGGTGGTTAAAGTCCTCCATGAATAGGGTATTTGTTTATTTGGTGAGCGATTTCAGTAGGTGTAGGAATGAGTTATGAGATTCTTGGGGCATAGATAGCGACATATAGTTAGCTAGGATATGGTAAGGAACTTTATCTAAGGTGACTTGCATGTTGAACTCCAGGGCATCATCCTTTTTATCCAACCTGAGGGTATATTTGTTGCTGATGTAGATCAACATACCTCCACCTTTAGACCCTGTCTGTGGTAGTGTTTGTCTAAATGTGTTTATGATACTGTTGCCTTACACTGCTGGAGTACTTTCTTGACCTTCTTATCATTAACATCAACCTCAGAAACTTGATAAACAAAGTACATGAATTTCATGCTGCTATTGCCCTTTACTTCCCTGATATAGCTATCATTACTGAAACACAGCTTAAGCCTCATATTAAATCTGAAGAATTTCTTCCCAATGGTTATAACAACCTCAAAACTGATAGAGTATCTAGACATGGTGGTGGGATTGCCATTGTGTTTAAAGACAATCTTAAATTGGCACAACTTAACTCTACTCCACCTGATATCCCTAACTCAGAGGTTTCAGTAGCACACCTAGATATGAATAATCATAAGTCCATTATCTTTATAGCAATCAACCTGTCCCTTGCTAATAACCTCCAAAATATTAAAAACATCCTGAATATTGTAAAGGAAACAAAAAAAATAGAAGTAGGATCCTTAGAAAAATGAAAGATCAAACTAAATAGAAATAAATGGAATCTGTGGGAACAATACAAGCAGAATAATGTCCAGGAGGAAAATAAGATTTAAGAGAAGGAAGGAATTGAGCAATTTATCTAATATCAGAGTGAATGCTAATTGTAAAAAAGAAACATGTACATATAGGTCATTAGAAGAAAGTATTACTATGGTTTATTTTCCTTGTATATCAATGCATGTGCCACTGTTTTAGCTCACAGATGTCAATAAAAAACAAACAAACAAAAAACAAATTGTAAAATGAGATGTCACTTTTCAAGTGATGAGCTAGTTTAGAAAAATCTTAGAACCTGTAAGTCAATCTCCTTTGCATAATAACC